>NW_028157152.1:0-102500 GCF_964263955.1 Coregonus lavaretus | reverse complement strand
TGAGCTGGAGGACTTGTTGACCGGGATCATTGATAGCCAGCAACCCCTGGAAGGTATCCCCCATGATGACCATTTCGACAGTTCAGATGGGGGACTGTTCCAATCCTCATTTGGTAGGACACATTCATTCAACATGTGCCATCTCCGGACTGCAGGGAATAAGTAATGTTGTCAGTCACCTCCTGCGCTCCCATAATGAAAATTATGTAATGAACTCAACTCTTGAAGAAATAATGTTCTCTACTGCAGCAATCAAAGGCAGATGATCACCATAGCTTGGAGGGGACTTGTCTTAACAGGATGAAGGTCAGCCAGCTACATCTGGAGCAGCCAGGGGAGGGAAGATTGTGTCCCCAACCCGGGCCGGGGGACAAAGAGGCTGAGCGTGCTGGAGAAACAGGCCATGGAATTTCATGAGCGAAAGCTAATGTATTTAAAAGAAGAGCAAGATATGAATATGTGAATCCTTCATGTTGAGTTGTCTATGAAGGAGGAGGAAAGAAACAGGAAGCAGCAGCAGTACCAATGTTCGTCTCCAAACCAGCACTAGTTTGGGGTCCCGATGTTTCCATTTGTGAATTAAAAACGTTTTTGTTACCAATCCATGGCTATTGTTTGCTTCAATCACTTGAGCTACCTTTGTTGTGAGAAGTGCTGCATAGCAAATTCATTATCACGTCTACTCCCACTCCCGCTCCCCCTCTCCGGTGCTCGATGTCGCCGGTCTACTAACCCCCGGTCATGGCAACCCACCTATACTCACACCTGGCAACCATCATTACGCACACCTGCGTCTCATCATCAGTCACACCTGGACTTCAGTACTCCCTTGATTACTTACCCTTTATACGGTACTCATTTGTTATCAGTCATCAGGTAGTATTGTTTTTGTTGCCATGTCAGATGCTTATCTTGTATTGGTCTATGTTCGTTATTATTAAACTAACTGCACCTGCTTTCTGTGTTACAAACATCTCTGCAGGCTAGTCCATTTCTGTCATTGTCTTCCTCAACCACGGGAACATCTGGGCCATCCTCATCTTCAATGTGAGGCTCTGGGCAGTCATGCTGTTTGAGGTCATTGATTTGGGCAGTCATGCTGTTTGAGGTCATTGTGAGGATATGGGCAGTCATGCTGTTTGAGGTCATTGATTTGGGCAGTCATGCTGTTTGAGGTAATTGATTCTGGCAGTCATGCTGTTTGAGGTCATTGATCAGGGCGGTCATGCTGTTTGAGGTCATTGATCAGGGCAGTCATGCTGTTTGAGGTCATTGATCAGGGCGGTCATGCTGTTTGAGGTCATTGATCAGGGCAGTCATGCTGTTTGAGGTCATTGATCAGGGCAGTCATGCTGTTTGAGGTCATTGATCAGGGCAGTCATGCTGTTTGAGGTCATTGATCAGGGCGGTCATGCTGTTTGAGGTCATTGATCAGGGCAGTCATGCTGTTTGAGGTCATTGATCAGGGCAGTCATGCTGTTTAAGGTCATTGATCTGGGCAGACATGCTGTTTGAGGTCATTGTGAAGCACTGCTGATGCAATTATGACAATGCAAGCATCTTCTTGATTGAAAGTGCAATGTGTTTCTGAGACACTGGAAACGACTCTTCCATACACCAAACATGCACTCCACTACACCTCTGGTGTGGATATGAGCTTGGTTGTACCATTGTTGCTCAGCTCCTATTGCATGAAGATTGGAGGTGAACAAGAAGTTGGTCTGTGCATACCCACTGTCACCAAGTATGATTCCACTATGTTGTCCTCCTTCAAGCTGAGCACACAAAGAAGAGTTTTGGAAAATCCTCGATTCACGAGTCGTACCTTTCCAACGTGCAACAATGTTGAAGAACTGCAAATTGTGAGTACACACACTTTGTACATGTATTTAAAACAAGTTAAGATTCCTGTACTCCTCAGCATCTGCTGTAGAGGGACACTTAATGGGAATATGACATCCATCTATACAGCCAAGGACTCCAGGGAAGTTCCCATATTCATAGAACTCTACCTTGTAGTTGGCTTGGGAAGCAGCATCAGGAAACTTGATGTAATTGTCTTTCAGTTCACATATAGCATTGCAAACATTGTGGACTATTCTGCATACAGTCGGTTCACTAACACCATACAAGGATTACGTTTATACTATCCCAGGTATTCCTTAAAGAGGTAGGGTTTCATGTGTCTCCGGAAGGTGGTCAGTGACTCCGCTGTCCTGGCGTCGTGAGGGAGCTTGTTCCACCATTGGGGTGCCAGAGCAGCGAACAGTTTTGACTGGGCTGAGCGGGAACTGTGCTTCCGCAGAGGTAGGGGGACCAACAGGCCAGAGGTGGAAGAACGCAATGCCCTCATTTGGGTGTAGGGACTGATCAGAGCCTGAAGGTAAGGAGGTGCCGTTCCCCTCAAAGCTCCGTAGGCAAGCACCATTGTCTTGTAGCAGATGCGAGCTTCAACTGGAAGCCAGTGGAGTGTGCGGAGGAGCGGGGTGACGTGAGAGAACTTGGGAAGGTTGAACACCAGACGGGCTGCAGCGTTCTGGATGAGTTGTAGGGGTTTAATGGCACAGGCAGGGAGCCCAGCCAACAGCGAGTTGCAGTAATCCAGACGGGAGATGACAAGTGCCTGGATTAGGACCTGTGCCGCTTCCTGTGTAAGGCAGGGTCGTACTCTGCGAATGTTGTAGAGCATGAACCTACAGGATCGGGTCACCGCTTTGATGTTAGCGGAGAACGACAGGGTGTTGTCCAGGGTCACGCCAAGGTTCTTTGCACTCTGGGAGGAGGACACAACAGAGTTGTCAACCGTGATGGCAAGATCATGGAGCGGGCAGTCCTTCCCCGGGAGGAAGAGCAGCTCCGTCTTGCCGAGGTTCAGCTTGAGGTGGTTATCCGACATCCACACTGATATGTCTGCCAGACATGCAGAGATGCGATTCGCCACCTGGTTATCAGAAGGGGGAAATCATTCAGTGGGTTGCTCCTGTCTGGTCTTGGTGGGGTTGCTCCTTTCTGGTCTTGGTGGTGCTATTTGATCATTACTGAAATAGTCCAGGTAATCAATTTTTCTCCATAGCCAAGGCCAACCTGGGCGCCAACATCCATTAATCTGAAGTTAAACCTGCCTCTGGCCAGGTTTAATTTAAGCCTTCACTTACAGTGAGGGAAAAAAGTATTTGATCCCCTGCTGATTTTGTACATTTGCGCACTGACAAAGAAATGATCAGTCTATAATTTTAATGGTAGGTTTATTTCAACAGTGAGAGACAGAATAACAACAAAAAAATCCAGAAAAACGCATGTCAAAAATGTTATAAATTGATTTGCATTTTAATGAGGGAAATAAGTATTTGACCCCTCTGCAAAACATGACTTAGTACTTGATGGCAAAACCCTTGTTGGCAATCACAGAGGTCAGACGTTTCTTGTAGTTGGCCACCAGGTTTGCACACATCTCAGGAGGGATTTTGTCCCACTCCTCTTTGCAGATCTTCTCCAAGTCATTAAGGTTTCGAGGCTGACGTTTGGCAACTCGAACCTTCAGCTCCCTCCACAGATTTTCTATGGGATTAAGGTCTGGAGACTGGCTAGGCCACTCCAGGACCTTAATGTGCTTCTTCTTGAGCCACTCCTTTGTTGCCTTGGCCGTGTGTTTTGGGTCATTGTCATGCTGGAATACCCATCCACGACCCATTTTCAATGCCCTGGCTGAGGGAAGGAGGTTCTCACCCAAGATTTGACGGTACATGGCCCGTCCATCGTCCCTTTGATGCGGTGAAGTTGTCCTGTCCCCTTAGCAGAAAAACACCCCCAAAGCATAATGTTTCCACCTCCATGTTTGACGGTGGGAATGGTGTTCTTGGGGTCATAGGCAGCATTCCTCCTCCTCCAAACACGGTGAGTTGAGTTGATGCCAGAGAGCTCCATTTTGGTCTCATCTGACCACAACACTTTCACCCAGTTCTCCTCTGAATCATTCAGATGTTCATTGGCAAACTTCAGACGGGCATGTATATGTGCTTTCTTGAGCAGGGGGACCTTTCAGGCGCTGCAGGATTTCATTCCTTTATGGCGAAGTGTGTTACCAATTGTTTTCTTGGTGACTATGGTCCCAGCTGCCTTGAGATCATTGACAAGATCCTCCCGTGTAGTTCTGGGCTGATTCCTCACCGTTCTCATGATCATTGCAACTCCACGAGGTGAGATCTTGCATGGAGCCCCAGGCTGAGGGAGATTGACAGTTATTTTGTGTTTCTTCCATTTGCAAATAATCGCACCAACTGTTGTCACCTTCTCATCAAGCTGCTTGGCGATGGTCTTGTAGCCCATTCCAGCCTTCTGTAGGTCTACAATCTTGTCCCTGACATCCTTGGAGAGCTCTTTGGTCTTGGCCATGGTGGAGAGTTTGGAATCTGATTGATGGATTGCTTCTGTGGACAGGTCTCTTTTATACAGGTAACAAGCTGAGATTAGGAGCACTCCCTTTAAGAGTGTGCTCCTAATCTCAGCTCGTTACCTGTATAAAAGACACCTGGGAGCCAGAAATCTTTCTGATTGAGAGGGGGTCAAATATTTATTTCCCTCATTAAAATGCAAATCAATTTATAACATTTTTGACATACGTTTTTCTGGATTTTTTTGTTGTTATTCTGTCTCTCACTGTACAAATAAACCTACCAGTAAAATTATAGACTGATAATTTCTTTGTCAGTGGGCAAACGTACAAAATCAGCAGGGGATCAAATACTTTTTTCCCTCTCTGTAGATCTAGATTAACTCTAGTCGTCCTTCTGGAAATCAGACTTTTTAAATCTAGATTTAGGGCAAGTCTGAGACTATTTTAAACCATGTCTGAGAAATGCAATTTCAGTTAGTCCAGCTTAAAATCTGTGTCCATGAAACTGAAAATATATAGGTTATTTATTTGATAAGAAATATTATCAATCACATAAACCATTCTCACTTCTTTTGAATCTGTTTTGTGTGGTTCTCCCTCAACCAAACAGGAAATGTCAGATGGTGCAGAGGACTTCACTAGTTACCACAAACACAAAGTCATAATTATGGTTAAACCCCGCCCATTTCTACAATTTATCTTCTTAACATCTGATTTTAAACCTAACCCTAACTTTGACCACACTGCTAACCTTATACCTAATCTTAACCTTAAATTCATACCAAAAAGCACAGTTATGTTTTCATGAATGTTTATGATATAGGCCATTTCGACTTTGTGGCTGTGATAACTAGTGACAACCGTGCACAGACTGTCATTGACACCGCCCGGTCAGCGAAGCGCACTGTCTGCCTCTGCTCTGCGTTCCACCAATCATAACAATAGGAGGGACGGCCAAAGCTGCGTTAGGTTGTCAACTGTCTGATTGGTTTAGGTTGTCAACTGTCTGATTGGTTGAGGTTGTCAACTGTCTGATTGGTTTAGGTTGTCAACTGTCTGATTGGGCAATAACAAAACAAACCATCCACTTATTTGTGCTGCTGAGAGTCACGAGGGAGTTGGAAGTTTACGGAGACTGCGCTTGGCCGGAATGAAGAAGACACGAGGCCAGCAACAATAAAACACATCGAACCACCGGGGGTTGCACGGGAAATGTCATGAAAGAACGTGCGGAGATTCGGTGGGATTGCACGGCGGTGGTGGCGGCGGCGGCGGCTGACATGAGGTCGTAGACAGATTATTTTGATAGAAGCAAGTGAAGCCAGTTAGCGAGCTAGCCAACCACCAAGCCTAGCGGGAAGTGCCCAGGAGAAGTCGCGGGTTGAAGGGAAGTGTTTCTTCGACAGTCGTTTGACAAAGGAGCAGTTGGAAAGATTTGACGCCAGCTAGCGAGATCCAAGCCGCAGACCTTGCTCACAACACCCGTTAACGTGCTAAATGCTCGTTTGTGCTTTATCATGCCTTCTAGCGCTCGTTGTTGAAGTGTCTGCCTACTACTGTCTGTGGACTGTTTGGGTGCAGCAACGCCTGCATCCGTGCCCGATAGCCACACACTAGCTAGCTGATATTACATTGGATTATAGCTAACAGCGTGGAGCTACTGTCACCGTACCTCGCTTCAACGTCAAAAGACGCACATTTTGTTGTCAACTCGGAGGGAGAGTTCTTAGCAAGATATCTAGCCGTCTCTCGCTGTGTCATGACATTCACCTGCAAGTCAAGTCCTTCCGAAGAGTATGCAGGAGAAGAACATTTGGCGTAAGTAGATAAGGGGGGGGGACAGGAATCCTACATTGAAGTCGGCAGCTGTCGACTGAAGTTGCCCAAAGGACTGTATTTGGAGGTCAGTAGTCTCGACAGCACAGAATGAAGAAGTTCTCCCGTATGCCGAAGTCGGAGAGCGGCGGGCTGGGAGGGGGCTCCGGATCGGGCTCCGGAATCGTCAGCAACTACTTTGGGAAAGTGTTCGCCGTGGGCCGGTATCAAGTCACCGTGGAAGAACTCATAGCAGAAGGTGTGTATGGGTCTTTTATGTAACGGTAGGCTATTGCACAAATCAAAATGTATTTGTCACATACAAATATTTAGCAGATGTTATTGCGGGTAGTGAAATACTTTTGTTCCTAGCTCCAACAATGCAGTAATATCTAACAATACACACGGATCTTAAGTCAAAGAATGGAATTTAGAAATATTAGGACTAGCAATGCCGGAGTGTGTGTGTGTGTATGTATGTAAAGTATCAGTCAAAAGTTTGGACACACCTACTAATTCAAGGGTTTCTTTATTTTTACTATTTTCTACATTGTAGAATAATAGTGATGACATCCAAAACTATGAAATAACACATATGGAATCATGTAGTAACCAAAAGTGTTAAACAAATCAAAATATATTTTATATTTGAGATTCTTCAAGTAGCCACCCTTTGCCTTGATGACAGCTTTGCACACTCTTGGCATTCTCTCAACCAGCTTCACCTGGAATGCTTTTCCAACAGCCTTGAAGGAGTTCCCACATATGCTGAGCACTTGTTGGCTGCTTTTCCTTCACTCTGCGGTCCAACTCATCCCAAACCATCTCAATTGGGTTGAGGTCGGGGTATTGTGGAGGCCAGGTAATCTGATGCAGTACTCAATCACTCTCCTTCTTGGTAAAATAGCCCTTACACAGCCTGGAGGTGTGTTGGATCATTGTCCTGTTGAAAAACAAATGATAGTCCCACCTAGCCCAAACCAGATGGGATGGCGTATCGCTGCAGAATGCTGTGGTAGCCATGCTGGTTAAGTGTGCCTTGAATTCTAAATAAATCACAGACCGTGTCACCAGCAAAGCACCCCCACACCATAACACCTCCTTCTCCATGCTTTATGCTGTGAAATACACATGCAGAGATCATCCGTTCACCCACACCGCTTCTCACAAAGACACGGCGGTTGGAACCAAAAATATCAAATTTGGACTCCAGACCAAAGGACAACTTTCCACCTGTCTAATGTCCATTGCTTGTGTTTCTTGGCCGAAGCGGGTCTCTTCTTCTTATTGGTGTCCTTTAGTAGTGGTTTCTTTGCAGCAATTAGATCATGAAGGCCTGATTCACACAGTCTCCTCTGAACAGTTGATGTTGAGGTGTGTCTGTTACTTGAACTCTGTGAAGCATTTATTTGGGCTGCAATTTCTGAGGCTGTTAACTCTAATGAACTTATCCTCTGCAGCAGAGGTAACTCTGGGTCTTCCATTCCTGTGGCCGTCCTCATGAGAGCAAGTTTCATCATAGCGCTTGATGGTTCTTGAAATGTTCTGCATTGACTGACCTTCATGTCTTAAAGTAATGATGGACTGTCGTTTCTCTTTGGTTATTTGAGCTGTTCTTGCCATAATATGGACTTCTGTATACCCCCCTACCTTGTCACAACACAACTGATTGGCTCAAACACATTAAGAAGGAAAGAAATTCCACAAATTAACTTTTTAAGAAGGCACACCTGTTAATTGAAATGCATTCCAGGTGACTACCTCATGCAGCTGGTTGAGAGAATGCCAAGCGTGTGCAAAGCTGTCATCAAGGCAAAGGGTGGCTATTTGAAGAATCTCAAATATAAAATATGTTTCAATTTGTTTAACACTTTTTTTGGGGGGGGTTACTACATGATTCCATATGTGTTATTTCATAGTTTTGATGTCTTCACTATTATTCTACAATGTAGAAAATAGTAAAATGTAAAGATAAACCCTGGAATGAGTAGGTGTGTCCAAGCTTTTGACTGGTAGTGTACGTGTGTATATAATGGGATGTATAGACAATATGGACGGTATATACTACGAAGTATAGAATAGTATATGTAGTTGAATAAGATTGCCTTGACTAGAATACAGTATATACAGTGCATTCGGAAAGTATTCAGACCCCTTCACTTTTTCCACATTTTGTTACGTTACAGCCTTATTCTAAAATTGTTGAAGAATTTGTTTTATGTAAATCAATCACAACACAATACCCCATAATGACAAAGCGAAAACTTGTTTTTAGAAAATTGTGCAAATGTATTAAAAATAAAAAACAGAATCCGTATATACATAAGTATTCTGACCCTTTGCTATGAGACTCGAAATTGAGCTCAGGAGCATCCTGTTAACATTGATCATCCTTGAGATGTTTCTACAACTTGATTGGAGTCCACCTGTCGTAAATTCAATTGATTGGACATAATTTGGAAAGGCACACACCTGTCTATATAAGGTCCCACAGTTGACAGGGCATGTCAGAGCAAAAACCAAGCCATGAGGTCGAAGGAATTGTCCGTAGAGTTCCGAGACAGGATTGTGTCGAGGCACAGATCTGTGGAAGGGTATCAAAACATTTCTGCAGCATTGAAGGTCCTCAAGAACACAGTGGCCTTCATCATTCTTAAATGGAAGAAGTTTGGAACCACCAAGACTCTTCCTAGAGCTGGCCGACCCCGGCCAAACTGAGCAATCGGGGGAGATGGGCCCGGACTCTGACAGAGCTCTAGAGTTCCTCTGTGGAGATGGGAGAACCTGGCCAATAACATCCCTACGCTGAAGCATGTTGGTGGCAGTATCATGCTATGGGGATGTTTTTCAGCGGCAGGGATTGGGAGACGTCAGGATGGAGGGGAAAGATGAACGGAGCAAAGTACAGAGAGATCCTTGATGAAGAGCACCTCGTACTGGGCTGACAACCCTATGCACACAGCCAAGACAACGCAGGAGTGGCTTCGGGACAGGTCTCTGAATGTCCTTGAGTGGCCTAGTCAGAGCTGGCTCCCCATCCAACCTGACCGAGCTTGAGAGGAATCTGCAGAGAAGAATGGGAGAAACTCCCCAAATACAGGTGTGCCAAGCTTGTAGCGTCATACCCAAGAAGACTCAAGGATGTAATCGCTGCCAAAGGTGCTTCAACAAAGTACAGCGTAAAGGGTCTGAATTCTTATATAAATGTGATGTTTCATTTTTATTTCTAATAAATGTGCAGACATTTCTAAACCTGTTTTTTGTTTTGTCATTATGGGGTATTGTGTTTAAATTGGGGGGGGGGGGGACGACGACAATTTAATCAATTTTAGAATAAGGCTGTAACATAACAAAATATGGAAAAAGTGAAGGTGTCTGAATACTTGTATACGAATACGCTGTACATACCGAGTAAAACAGTATGTAAACATTAAAGGGACCAGTGTTCCATGACTTTTTGCATAGGGCAGCAGCCTCTAAGGTAGATGGCTAGTGACAGTGACAAAAGTTCAGGTCAGGGTACCATCTAGTGAGGACTATTTAAGTGTGATGGCCTTGAGATAGAAGCAGTTTTTCAGTCTTTCGGTCCCAGCTTAGTACTGACCTCGCCTTCTCGACGGTAGCGGGGTGAACAGGCAGTGGCTCGGGTGGCTGAGGTCTTTGATGATTTTCTTGGCCTTCCTGTGACACAGAGTGCTGTAGATGTCCTGGAGGGCAGGCAGTTTGCCTACTGAACGTGGCCCTACAGTCAAAGCCCCACCCCGCCATCTTAGTCTTCAGTTGACTGTAACATGGAAAAGGTCCAAGTCCTGCAAAAATGACCCGTCACCAGCTCACCAATACTAACTGGGCCAAATCTGGATGAGTCAGCATCTAGTCTATAGACTGCTTCCTCAGCCATACAGGTGTCCTGATCTCACCAAGCAGCAAGTCACTGATGAACCGCCTAACCTGCTCTGCCACTTCTAATTTTTTTTTAAAAACAACAGCTGGCTGTGCACAGTAATGTATGCTGTTAAGGCGTCCGCATTTTCCCCAGCCGAAACAGTTCGGGAGAGTTTGTGCATATATTATGACAACATTTTGATGTTTTGGAATTCGGTAAGGGTTTTTCGGCTGTTCGGGCACACAATGTTTTTTTCTCGAGGCAAGCCTAAGTCTATGCCCCTTCGTCAGTGATTGGTCAACAGTAGGGACTCTTGCATAAAGTCTTGGTTGTCATTCAACGAGAGACGACTCATTTTCATGTACATTTTTTCATTGTGAAATACTAGTTAGATGTAACCAGCGTATCACTAACACACCAGTGTTAATTATTATTTTTTTGTCTGGTCTTAGTCATATAGACTAAAATATAATTAACTCTTAGTTAAATTTTTTGTCATTTTAATAATGATTTAATCTAGTGATTGTCAAAATGACAAAAAGTGGTCTGATCCGGGTGCCCCTGTATGGCCCCCCTCTATCCGACTTCCCCCATATAGACTTCCTCTCTCCGTCTGCCCCCATACGGCCCCCCCCCCCTCCTCTATCCGACTTCCCCCATATAGACCTCCTCTCTCCGTCTGCCCCCATACGGCCCCCCTCCTCTATCCGACTTCCCCCATATGCCCCCCCCCCCCTCTATCCGGCTGCCCCCATACGGCCCCCCCCCCCCCCCTCTATCCGGCTGCCCCCAGACGGCCCCCCTCCTAAACCCTGCCGTTCCGTCCCTCTTGCAGCCTGGTGGTGTCTGTTAGCGGGTCGTTGCTGGTGTGACTTTGCTCTCTCTGTCCTGGACTAACACAATGAGTCTTCCTCAGACTCCCTCCTCCCTCCCTCCCTCCCTTCATCTCCATACCCCCGCTAATCCTCCTGCAGTTAGTCAGCAGCAGCTGTTTATTGAAAAGCATGAGATTCCCTTGAAGCCTCCAAACAGAGAATGTGGTCTAGTGTGCACTAAGGTTAGCCTGTAGGTGGAAGTTATGTGTATTGTGTGATTTAGCTTAAACTCTTTGTCTATCCTTTGACAAACAAAAAAGAAAGGCTCTTTGTTGATTTGGCCTTGCCTTGACATATAAAATGTGCTGTAAAACATGCTGTTTTCAACGCTTATCATTGTATGCCACTTTTTTTTTTGGCTTGCGAATGCGATCTACCGATGGAGCACAGAATGGCTGTATCTCGTGATGAGCAGGAACTCTGTAATTTTCCCTCTACTCTCACCACAGTGCTCTCTGCCTCCTGAGGTCTGTCACTACTCAGAACAGAGATAACAAGCAGATCTAGTCACAGGAAGTCATCTGTGAGCGAGTCACCATTGCCCTACTATCGCTCTTCCTCAACTGATCGCTCGGCTGACACACTCCCTTTTTAAAAGAATAGCTAATTTCTTGACTGATTCCTTACTCTGTCGTCTCACCACAGGCGAGGCAATAGCCTGAAACTCCTCTGCTTCGTGCACGTTATAGTTTTATCTGCTACAGCTCCTCAATATCTTAATTCTACTAAATTATGAAAATGACATTAAAACATAACATGAACAAGGCTATAGACCGATAAACATGACCGATCAAATGTATTTCAATAGACTGCTATTTCCATCAACTAATAGGCTAAAACATTACTTTGTAATGGTATAATTTTTTTGGGGGGGGGGGGATTTTATTTATCGGCCAAAAGCCGGCTATTACGGCTAACGGAAACTCTGTGTTTACATGTCAAACAGCCAACGTTTACATTCGAGGGAAGGTTCTAGTCTCCTCTGCACTTTTTTTCCCCCCAGTCAACAACAAGACCAGACATTTCTGGTTGTCAGTATCACCTGTATTAGTTAGTGTAATGAGGTCTGTCGTGCGCCCCAAATGAAATGGCACCCTATCCTCTAATGTAGTGCACTACTTTTGACCGGAGGACATGTATCAATAGCCAATAGGGCTCTGTTCAAAAGTAGTGCACTGTGGACAGTGCCTTCAGAAAGGATTCACACCCTTCTACTTTTTTCCCACATTTTGTTGTTACAAAGTGCGATTTTAAAATAGATTTAATTGTCTTCTTTTTTTTTGTGTCAACATTCTACAAACTTTTTGTTGTTGTTGTATTAATTGAAAATAAAACACAAATATATTTTGATTAAGTATTGAAACCCCTGAGTCAATACATGTTACAATCACCTTTGGCAGCGACTACAGCAGTGAGTATTTCTCTGTGAGTCTCTAAGAGCTTTGCTCACCTGGATTGTACAATATTAGCCAATTTATTTTTTATTTTTTTTAGTTCTTCAAGCTCTGTGAAGTTGGTTGATCATTGCTAGACAACCATTATCAAGTCTTGCCGTAGATTTTCAAGCTGATTTTTAAGTCAAAACTGTAACTAGGCCACTCAGGAACATTCAATGTCATCTTGGTAAGAAGCTCCAGTGTAGATTTGTCCTTGCATTTTAGGTTGTCATTCTGAAAGGTGAATTCGTCTCCCAGTGTCTGGTGGAAACAGACTGAACCAGGTTTTCTTCTAGGACTTAGCCTGTGTTTAGCTCTATTCCTTTTCCTTCTCTCCTAAAACAACTCTCTAGTCCTTGCCGACGACAAGCATACCCATAACATGATGCAGCCACCACCATGCTTGAAAATATGAAGAGTGGTACTCAGTGATGTGTTGGATTTGCCCTAAACATTACACTTTGTGTTCAGGACAAAAGGTTAATTTCTTATACTCAGTTTTCACCTAGTAACTTCACCATGATCAATGGGATATTCAATGTCTGCTTTTTGTTTTACCCATCTACCAATAGGTGTCCTTCTTTGTGAGGCATTGGAAAACCTCCCCGGTCTTAGTGGTTGAATCTGTGTTTGAAATTCACTGCTCGACTGAGGAACCTTACAGATAATTGTATGTGAGGGGTACATAGATGAGGTAGTTATTCAAAAATTTAAATGAAATTGTATTTGTCACATGCGCCGAATACAACAGGTGTAGACCATGACATGCTTACTTACAAGCCCATGTTAAACACTATTATTGCACACAGTCCATGCAACTTGTATTATTTGTATTTATAATGGATCCCCATTAGTTCCTGCCAAGGCAGCAGCTACTCTTCCTGGGGTTTATTATGGATCCCCATTTAGTTCCTGCCAAGGCAGCAGCTACTCTTCCTGGGGTTTATTATGGATCCCCATTAGTTCCTGCCAAGGCAGCAGCTACTCTTCCTGGGGTTTATTATGGATCCCCATTAGTTCCTGCCAAGGCAGCAGCAACTCTTCCTGGGGTTTATTATGGATCCCCATTAGTTCCTGCCAAGGCAGCAGCTACTCTTCCTGGGGTTTATTATGGATCCCCATTTAGTTCCTGCCAAGGCAGCAGCTACTCTTCCTGGTGTCCAGCAAAATTAAGTTAGTTAGACAATTTTTAAAAACATCACAATACATTCATAACATATTTCACAACACACTGTGTGACCTCAGCCCCTACTCTACTACCACATATCTACAATACAACATCTATGTGTGTGTCTGTGCGTGTGTGTGTCTCTTCACAGTCCCCGCTGTTCCATAAGGTGTATTTTTTTTTTTATCTGATTCTACTGCTTGCATCAGTTACATGATGTGGAATCGAGTTCTATGTAGTCATGGCTCTATGTAGTACTGTGCTCCTCCCATAGTCTGTTCTGGACTTGGGGACTGTGAAGAGACCTCTGGTGGGGTATGCATGGGTGTCTGAGCTGTGTGCTAGTAGTTCAAACAGACAGCTCGGTGCTTTCAACATGTCAATACCCCTCACAAATACAAGTAGTGATTAAGTCAATCTCCACTTTGAGCCAGGAGAGATTGACATGCATATTATTAATACTTGCTCTCTGTACATCCGAGGGCCAGCCGTGCTGCCCTGTTCTGAGCCAGTTGTCCCTCTTTAGCTGCTGTTGTATCAATATGTTTTGACCATGATAGTTTACAATCCAGGGTTACTGTGACTTAAGCACATTCTTACTCCAGAACCTATTCAGGCTTGCCATAACAAAGGGGTTGAATACTTATTGACTTGACATTTCAGCTTTTTAATTTGTAATTTTCTAAATATTTCTAAACACATAATTACACTTTGACATTATGGGGTATTGTGTTTAGGACTGTAACACAATAAAATGTGGAAAAAGTCAAGGGGTGTGAATACTTTCTGAAGACACTACATTATTAGCATACTGTAAATGGTAATGAATGGGTGGATTGTCTCATTTGTCCTGTTATAAAGAATGCTGCTGGTAAGATGCAGCGCTCTCAATTCAATTTCAGTTTAAGGGCTTTATTGGCATGGGAAACACATGTTAACATTGCCAAAGCAAGTGAAGTAGATTATAAACAAAAGTGAAATAAAAATTAACAGTAAACATTAAACTCTCTCAAGTTCCAAAAGAAAATAAATTTCAAATGTCATTGTCTATAGTGTTGTAACAATGTGCAAATAGTTAAAAGTACAAAAGGGAAAATAAATAAACATAAATATGGGTTGTATTTACAATGGTGTTTGTTCTTCACTGGTTGCCCTTTTCTTGTGGCAACAGGTCACATATTGCTGCTGTGATGGCACACTGTGGTATTTCACCCAGTAGATATGGGAGTTTATCGAAATTATTCTCTGCAATGAAGTATGTAGCTAACGATAGAGCAGCGGACTAATTCAGTTTAAGTCGTCAGGCAAGTGTTACTTTCCCCAGCTAGAAAACCAAAAAAGTTCGCTCAAACAGAAGAACTAACAAGAGTCCCTGACAACAACCAAAATGTAACAGGTGGGTTTTTAGGAGGGGTTCTGAAAGACACTCATGGGGGGGGTCCACTGAAAGTTGACTAGCAACAACAACTGGGACCTAAAAGACACCAACCATGAGACCCACTAAATCTGCCCACTAAGAAAGAAAAACTAAACCAAACTGAAAGACAGGAAGCAAACCAACACAGTGGAGCAAAATGAAAGCAGAGATGATCAGTTAAATGTGGTGTGTCTAGAAACTCAAATAGGGAGCGCCAACTAAAGGTGTTGACCCTCCACATTTCACTGGAACACTGGTCTAGCCGCTCTAAAATATCACCTGGGGCAGCACAGGTGAAACGCCTTCTGACTAATGAGATGGATAAGCCAGCACAGGTGTAACGCCTGACTAACGAGGTGACGCCTAACGTGCTAATGTGAAACCTTTGAAATATATAAGTGGAAAAACCTGTAACACAAGTTATCAACTGCAAATGAGAACAAGGTCTATTTAGTTACCCAGAAAGTCTCCGTTATCTTCATCTTCTACGTTATGATGCCTTAAATCTGTCGAATTATCTTTGCAAAGTTTGTGGTTACTTACAGGCATGTTTGATGCCCCTATCTTGGCGGTGTAGAGGTTTTTCATTTTTAAAGATAACTTCCTGCAATTCCACCCATTTTTTGCAATGCAGCTAAGAGAAAATGTTGCAGATTTAAAGCTAGTTTCCAGCAATTCTATGCATTTTGACATGGCTAATGCTGTGTTTTGCACAAACATAATTACAAAATTGATAGTGCTAAATTCATTTTTTTATTTTTTATTTTAAATTCTCTAAGACTGTCTAGCGTTTTATTTGGGTGATTGTTAGTTCTCAGATTATATTACAAAAAAATATATAGCTCCATTATCTTTTCTACGTACTTTATATCTGGTTTTAATGGTTTAATATTTTACTGAAAGTGTTTTACACTGTTTGGCCTTAGGTGGTCTGCCCGAGAATTACAATGACAGAAAAATCACTGACTTAGCATGCATGAGTAGTTTACACATTTTTCCAACACTCAGTTGATCTCAACACATGTTATTACACGATAGCCTCTTGGGGGAGGTTTTCCATGGTAACAGGTTGTATTTTCACACAATGCACATTAACTAATAGGCTGAGTTTATATATGACTTGTTGAGCACAGGTTTGGGATGCAGTCAGAGTAGTTAATTTCTCCACGCGCTGGCCAAACCCTCCCCTAACCCGGACGACGCCGGGCCAATTGTGCGCCGCCCTATGGGACTCCCGGTCACGACACAGCCTGGGATCGAACCTGGGTCTGTAGTGACGCCTCGAGCACTGCGCCACGCGGGAGGCCTGGATGATTTTCTTGTCTTTCCACCAACAAGTCGCCCTTGCAGCGAATTAGTTCTGCGTGATCTGTGGTTCAGAGTAGGGGAGTGAAAATCTGTCACTACTCTGTCTGGTTCAAACATGTATTTTTGAAACTAGCTCTCGGTGAAAGTGCCATATCATTTGGCAAGTGAGGAGAGCATATTAAAGATCCGTTGACTAACGCGGTCCTCTTGGTTACGGCAGGGTGAGATCTGTTGTCATGGTACTGCTTCTAAACTGGGAAGAGTCGGGCTCAATGAGTCGATCAACTTTTGTAAACTGTCCAATGCATTTTAAGTGCATGAAGGCTTCATGAGATTGAGGTTGTGATCACTGTAAATGTGGTCACTAGTCACTGTAAACATGTTTGTGGCAATGAAATGCTCCATGGAAAGAATGGCTTGTCAATAACTTAATTTAGCGTCCATGTCCACTCGGCAGCCTAGTCAGATGTCAGCTATAAGGACATGCATGTATCCTCACCTGCCTGTTACTTAGCCAGCCTTCTGTACAATTAACTAACATGTCAAGACATTTACATTTAAGTCATTTAGCAGACGCTCTTATCCAGAGCGACTTACAAATTGGTGCATTCAACTTAGGATAGCCAGTGTGACAACCCACATCTTGATCACAGTAAGTACACTTCTTCAAACAAGCAGCTGTGAGCAAAGTCAGTGCAATCAGGGACAACTACACTGCTCAAAAAAATTAAGGGAACACTTCAACAACACATCCTGGATCTGAATGAAATAATCTTATTAAATACTTTTTTCTTTACATAGTTGAATGTGCTGACAACAAAATCACACAAATTATCAATGGAAATCAAATGTATCAACCCATGGAGGTCTGGATTTGGAGTCACCCTCAAAATTAAAGTGGAAAACCACACTACAGGCTGATCCAACTTTGATGTAATGTCCTTAAAACAAGTCAAAATGAGGCTCAGTAGTGTGTGTGGCCTCCACGTGCCTGTATGACCTCCCTACAACGCCTGGGCATGCTCCTGATGAGGTGGCGGATGGTCTCATGAGGGATCTCCTCCCAGACCTGGACTAAAGCATCCGCCAACTCCTGGACAGTCTGTGGTGTGGCGTTGGTGGATGGAGCGAGACATGATGTGCTCAATTGGATTCAGGTCTGGGGAACGGGCAGGCCAGTCCATAGCATTACATTTACATTTACATTTACATTTTAGTCATTTAGCAGACGCTCTTAACCAGAGCGACTTACAGGAGCAATTAGGGTTAAGTGCCTTGCTCAAGGGCACATTAACGTCATTTAGCAGACGCTCTTAGCCAGAGCGACTCACAAATTGGTGCGTTCACCCTATAGCCAGTGGGATAACCACTTTACAATTTGGGGGGGGGGGGGGGGGGGGGGGGTTAGAAGGAATACTTTAGCCTATCCCAGGTATTCCTTAAAGAGGTGGGGTTTCAAATGTCTCCGGAAGGTGGTGAGTGACTCCGCTGTCCTGGCGTCGTGAGGGAGCTTGTTCCACCATTGGGGTGCCAGAGCAGCGAACAGTTTTGACTGGGCTGAGGGGGAGCTGTGCTTCCGCAGAGGAAGGGGAGCCAGCAGGCCAGAGGTGGATGAACGCAATGTCCTCGTTTGGGTGTAGGGACTGATCAGAGCCTGAAGGTACAGGGGTGCCGTTCCCCTCACTGCTCCAAAGGCAAGCACCATGGTCTTGTAGCGGATGCGAGCTTCAATTGGAAGCCAGTGGAGTGTGCGGAGGAGGGGGGTGACGTGAGAGAACTTGGGAAGGTTGAACACCAGACGGGCTGCGGCATTCTGGATGAGTTGTAGGGGTTTAATGGCACAGGCAGGGAGCCCAGCCAACAGCGAGTTGCAGTAGTCCAGACGGGAGATGACAAGTGCCTGGACCAGGACCTGCGCCGCTTCCTGTGTAAGGCAGGGTCGCACTCTCCGAATGTTGTAGAGCATGAACCTGCAGGAGCGGGTCACCGCCTTGATGTTGGCGGAGAACGACAGGGTGTTGTCCAGGGTCACGCCTAGGCTCTTCGCACTCTGGGAGGAGGACACAGCGGAGTTGTCTACCGTGATGGCGAGATCATGGAACGGGCAGTCCTTCCCGGGGAGGAAGAGCAGCTCCGTCTTGCCAGGGTTCAGCTTGAGGTGGTGATCCGTCATCCATACTGATATGTCTGCCAGACATGCAGAGATGCGATTCGCCACCTGGTGATCAGAAGGGGGAAAGGAGAAGATTAGTTGTGTATCGTCAGCGTAGCAATGATAGGAAAGGCCATGTGAGGATATGACAGAGCCAAGTGACTTGGTGTATAGGGAGAAAAGGAGAGGGCCCAAAACCGATCCCTGGGGGACACCAGTGGTGAGAGCACGTGGTGCGGAGACAGCTTCCCGCCACGCCACTTGGTAGGAGCGACCGGTCAGGTAGGACGCAATCCAGGAGTGAGCCGCGCCGGAGATGCCCATTTCGGAGAGGGTGGAGAGGAGGATCTGATGGTTCACAGTATCAAAGGCAGCAGACAGATCTAGAAGGACAAGAGCAGAGGAGAGAGAGTTAGCTTTAGCAGTGCGGAGAGTCTCTGTGACACAGAGAAGAGCAGTCTCAGTTGAATGACCAGTCCTGAAACCTGATTGGTTTGGATCAAGAAGGTCATTCTGAGAGAGATAGCAAGAGAGTTGGCTAAAGACGGCACGCTCAATAGTTTTGGAAAGAAAAGAAAGAAGGGATACTGGTCTGTAGTTGTTGACATCAGTGGGGTCGAGTGTTGGTTTTTTGAGAAGGGGAGTAACTCTCGCTCTCTTGAAGACGGAAGGGACATGGCCAGCGGTCAAGGATGAGTTGATCAGCGAGGTGAGGTAGGGGAGAAGGTCACCGGAGATGGTCTGGAGAAGGGAGGAGGGGATGGGGTCAAGCGGGCAGGTTGTTGGGCGGCCTGCAGTCACAAGTCGCAGGATCTTATCTGGAGAGAGAGGGGAGAAAGAAGTCAAAGCATAGGGTAGGGCAGTGTGAGCAGGACCAGCAGTGTCATTAGGCTTAACAAACAAGGATCGGATGTCGTCAACCTTCTTTTCAAAGTGGTTGACGAAGTCATCCACAGAGAGAGAGGAGGGGGGGAGGGGGGGGGGAGGATTCAGGAGGGAGGAAAATGTGGCAAAGAGCTTCCTAGGGTTAGAGGCAGATGCTTGGAATTTAGAGTGGTAGAAGGTGGCCTTAGCAGCAGAAACAGATGAAGAAAATGTAGAGAGGAGGGAGTGAAAAGATGCCAGGTCGGCAGGGAATTTAGTTTTCTTCCATTTCCGCTCCGCTGCCCGGAGCTCTGTTCTGTGAGCTCGCAATGAGTCATCAAGCCACGGAGCTGGAGGGGAGGACCGAGCCGGCCGTGAGGATAGGGGACACAGAGAGTCAAAGGATGCAGAAAGGGAGGAGAGGAGGGTTGAGGAGGCAGAATCAGGAGATTGGAGGGAGAAGGATTGAGCAGAGGGAAGAGATGATAGGATGGAAGAGGAGAGAGTAGTGGGAGAGAGAGAGCGAAGGTTGCGGCGGCGCATTACCATCTGTGTAGGGGCAGAGTGAGTAGTGTGGGAGGAGAGTGAGAGAGAAAAGGAAACAAAGTAGTGGTCGGAGACTTGGAGGGGAGTTGCAGTGAGATTAGTAGAGGAGCAGCATCTAGTGAAGATGAGGTCAAGCGTATTGCCTGCCTTGTGAGTAGGGGGGGACGGTGAGAGGGTGAGGTCAAAAGAGGAGAGGAGTGGAAAGAAGGAGGCAGAGAGAAATGAGTCAAATGTGGACATAGGGAGGTTGAAATCCCCCAAAACTGTGAGGGGTGAGCCATCCTCAGGGAAGGAACTTATCAAGGCGTCAAGCTCATTGATGAACTCTCCAAGGGAACCTGGAGGGCGATAGATGACAAGGATATTAAGCTTAAATGGGCTAGTGACTGTGACAGCATGGAATTCAAATGAGGAGATAGACAGATGGGTTAGGGGAAAAATTGAGAATGTCCACTTGGGAGAGATGAGGATTCCTGTACCACCACCCCTCTGACCAGATGCTCTCGGGGTATGCGAGAACACATGGTCAGACGAGGAGAGAGCAGTAGGAGTAGCGGTGTTTTCAGTGGTGATCCATGTTTCCGTCAGCGCCAGGAAGTCGAGGGACTGGAGGTTGGCATAGGCTGGGATGAAGTCAGCTTTGTTGGCAGCAGAACGGCAGTTCCAGAGGCTGCCTGCGACCTGGAACTCCACGTGGGTGGTGCGTGCAGGGACCACCAAATTGGAGAGGCAGCAGCCACGCGGTGTGGTGCGTTTGTGTAGCCTGTGCAGAGAGGAGAGAACAGGGATAGGCAGAGGCATAGTTGACAGGCTGTAGCAAATGGCTACAAAAATGCAGAGGAGATCGGAATGAAATGGGCTAAGCATCTGGGAGTGGAGAGAGCAGGGCCTCCCTCACCAAATCTTCTAGCTCGGAAACTAAAATTGTTTCACTGAACCACCCGAACAAAAACTCTCCCAACTTCCGCCTTTGGAAATCAGAATTGTTGTGAACCACAGCGGTTCAATGTTTAAAGGAGTAGACTCAACCCACTTTGTTCAGCTAGCCTACTATGACTCCATAGCCAACTAGCAGACTAGCATCCAATAACAATAACACACCGTTTAGCGCCAACACTTGGTCACAACAAACCACCAATATTGTGATATCACACTAAACAGATCATTCGTGTCTGTGTCAAGTTCCTTATATGACGCAGCAATGATTAGACGTTGGCTAGCTAGGACAAGTAAATTGTGGTTAGCTACTACAGTACAGCCAAATGGTCATGTTGGGTAGCTAGCAATGGCCACTGTGTCGACTCTGTTTGAAGAACGGCTAGCTAGCTAGCTTCGTGCTACAGCTGGCACGGCCGAGGACACTGCCAAGACACAGTAACTACCCACAACAACCCACGAAGCCTAGCTATGACGCCGTAGCCAACCTGCAAGCTAGCATCCATTAACACACAACTTAGCATCAACACCTGGCCACAACAAACTGCCAAGAGTGTGTCAGCACACCAAACAGACAATTCAAGTCCGTGTCGAGTTCCCTTCACAACGCAGCAAAAAAAAAAAATAATAATAATAATAATAATAATTAAACGTTGGAACCAGCTCTCCAGCGTTGCTAATCGTTACCAATAGCTACCCGCTAGCTAGCTAGCCTCGTGCCTCGATACTAGTCCACAATTACCTATGGAAAGCTACTACAACCACAATACTAACCTACAATAAATTCAATACCTAACTACAGCTAGCTACCTACCTACGATCTAATACATGGTTAAGCAAAAGTTAAACGTTGGGTAGGAGTACATTACCGTTGGAACCAGCTCTCCAGCGTTGCTAATCGTTACCAATAGCTACCCGCTAGCTAGCTAGCCTCATGCCTCGAAACTAACCCACAAATTACCCACGGAAAGCTACAATAACAACAATAATACTAACCTACAATAAATACAATACCTAACTACAGCTAACTACCTACCTACGATCTAATACATGGTTAAGCTTTACTCAACACTACATGTAGCTTACCCCTACTTACCTACTTACCTACTTACCTCCAGCCAGAGAAAAACACGTCCTCTCCCGTCAGCTGCAACTCCGGCAAGAGGAAGGCATCAATGCCTTCCTCTTGCAGGAACTGCTGACACACTCCAGCCACATGAGGTCTAGCATTGTCTTGCATTAGGAGGAACCCAGGGCCAACCGCACCAGCATATGGTCTCACAAGGGGTCTGAGGATCTCATCTCGGTACCTAATGGCAGTCAGGCTACCTCTGGCGAGCACATGGAGGGCTGTGCGGCCTCCCAAAGAAATGCCACCCCACACCATGACTGACCCACCGCCAAACTGGTCATGCTGGAGGATGTTGCAGGCAGCAGAACGTTCTCCACGGCGTCTCCAGACTCTGTCACATGTGCTCAGTGTGAACCTGCTTTCACCTGTGAAGAGCACAGGGCGCCAGTGGCGAATTTGCCAATCTTGGTGTTCTCTGGCAAATGCCAAACGTCCTGCACGGTGTTGGGCTGTAAGCACAACCCCCACCTGTGGACGTCGGGCCCTCATACCACCCTCATGGAGTCTGTTTCTGACCGTGTGAGCAGACACATGCACATTTGTGGCCTGCTGGAGGTCATTTTGCAGGGCTCTGGCAGTGCTCCTCCTGCTCCTCCTTGCACAAAGGCGGAGGTAGCGGTCCTGCTGCTGGGTTGTTGCCCTCCTACGGCCTCCTCCACGTCTCCTGATGTACTGGCCTGTCTCCTGGTAGCGCCTCCATGCTCTGGACACTACGCTGACAGACACAGCAAACCTTCTTGCCACAGCTCGCATTGATGTGCCATCCTGGATGAGCTGCACTACCTGAGCCACTTGTGTGGATTGTAGACTCCGTCTCATGCTACCACTAGAGTGAAAGCACCGCCAGCATTCAAAAGTGACCAAAACATCAGCCAGGAAGCATAGGAACTGAGAAGTGGTCTGTGGTCACCACCTGCAGAACCACTCCTTTATTGGGGGTGTCTTGCTAATTGCCTATAATTTCCACCTGTCTATTCCATTTGCACAACAGTATGTGAAATGTATTGTCAATCAGTGTTGCTTCCTAAGTGGACAGTTTGATTTCACAGAGGTGTGATTGACTTGGAGTTACATTGTGTTGTTTAAGTGTTCCCTTTACATTTTTTGAGCAGTGTACATCTCGATCACAATAAGTACAAGACCATGGGAGATTCTCAATTGCATACTCCTCGCGTCCTCTCCTCAGCTCCTTCTCAAAACCCATTGGAGAAGGTCAGAGGAGAGGAGTATAGAATTGAGAATCTCCCCATGACTCTAGAAGCACTGTAAAGAGACACTGTGGAAAGTGACATGTAGCTGTCCCACTCAGCCTTGAGGTCAATTCACTGTCACTTTTAGTTCAGAATGGACAATTTAATAGGGATGGAACGATTCACTGATACGCATCTGTCCCCGATTTTTGAATGTTTAAGATATGATTGCGTCGGTCCCCGGACCCAAAACCGATCCTAATGTAGCACGTATCGGTCAGAAAATCAATTCAAACGTTACGAATTGCTGATTTCATATTTTATTTTGCTCATAATACTTTCTTTCTACCTTCTGAAAATACCTAATCTTCTGTGACAACTGATGCATCCTCTCCGTCAGTGTCGAACTAAGCATGTAACTGTGACAGTCATTGAGCTACAAGTAATTTTGCATGCGCAACAACCGCTGACCGGTGTTCCTGTTCATGCATTGAAACGCTAAAGTGGCTCGCGCGATATTAGGCTTTATTAGTTGAGTTCTCTATTAGCGTACGCTATGTTGTTATCAGTAGTATTTCATTCTTAGTATTATTATTCAAGTTATTATTACCTCTAAATATTAGTCTAGTAAACAAATTTAAGAAATGTCAGATTGGAGAGGATTCACATTTTTGTATTGACACAACTTAACGCGTAGGCGATCAGACTCAAAACGAAACGTTCAATTTCACCATTGCATCGCATTTCCTGGTTTCTCCTTTTCATGTATGTTTGGTAGGCGTCCATTTTGTTTTAAATATGATACTGTTGTCTTAGTCCTGTAAGGCCCTGTGGAAGAAGGGGACGTCACAATTCTGTTTGTACACTTGTTTACATGCTTAAAACCAATTTGAAACAAGTCATTACACTTTATTATTACTTTTACATTTACGTCATTTAGCAGATGCTCTTATCCAGAGCGACTTACAGTTAGTGCATACATTATTCTTTTTTATTTTCATACCCCATGGGAATCGAACCCACAACCCTGGCGTTGCAAACGCCATGCTCTACCAACTGAGCTACCTCCCTGCCGGCCATTCCCTCCCCTGGACGACGCTGGGCCAATTGTGCGCCGCCCCATTGGTCTCCCGGTTGCGGCCAGCTACAGCAGAGCCTGGATTCGAACCAGGAGCTCTAGTGGCACAGCTAGCGCTGCGATGCAGTGCCTTAGTGGCGCAGTGGCATTTCATTATTATTCAGGTTATTACTTATAAATATTAATCTACAAGTTAAGAAACTCCAGGTTGGAAAGGATCTATCGCATTTTCGTATTGACAACATTAACAGAGTCAAAATAAAGATGTATGCCTTCCTTGTCTGTTGGCTTTCTGCAAATAATCAAATGTACACACAAGTCCATTCACACAAAGTCAAATGTTTTTTATTCAAATTTTCCATCATTCGATGGCAGTGCCATTGGCATATGTTCAGAGAGGACGCCTTATGAGAGAAATAACCTAAGCTACTGAAAATAGGCCTTTTTACAAGATTAAATCATGACTGACGCGTTTGATTCTTATTAAAGAGATGTAGTCCAGACACTAGCAAACATTTCTCCTTTCCTTAAAACGTATTTAAAAAAAAAACCTAGGCCTACCTTTTCTGAAAGTAGGCGATTTAAGATAATGAGTTGACAAGGGAAGTACAGGGGGGGGGGGAAAGTATTTAGTAAGCCACCAATTGTGCAAGTTCTCCCACTTAAAAAGATGAGAGGCCTGTAATTTTCATCATAGGTACAGGTCAACTATGACAGACAAATTGAGAAAAAAAATCCTGAAAATCACATTGTAGGATTTGTTATGAATTTATTTGCAAATTATGGTGGAAAATACGTATTTGGTCACCTACAAACAAGCAAGATTTCTGTCTCTCACAGACCTGTAACTTCTTCTTTAAGAGGCTTGTCTGTCCTCCACTCGTTACCTGTAATTAATGGCACCTGTTTGAACTTGTTATCAGTATAAAAGACACCTGTCCACAACCTCAAACAGTCACACTCCAAACTCCACTATGGCCAAGACCAAAGAGCTGTCAAAGGACACCAGAAACAAAATTGTAGACCTGCACCAGGCTGGGAAGACTAAATCTGCAATAGGTAAGCAGCTTGGTTTGAAGAAATCAACTGTGGGAGCAATTATTAGGAAATGGAAGACATACAAGACCACTGATAATCTCCCTCGATCTGGGGCTCCACGCAAGATCTCACCCCGTGGGGATCAAAATGATCACAAGAACGGTGAGCAAAAATCCCAGAACCACACGGGGTGACCTAGTGAATGACCTGCAGAGAGCTGGGACCAAAGTAACAAAGCCTACCATCAGTAACACACTACGCCGCCAGGGACTCAAATCCTGCAGTGCCAGACGTGTCCCCCTGCTTAAGCCAGTACATGTCCAGGCCCGTCTGAAGTTTGCTAGAGTGCATTTGGATGATCCAGAAGAGGATTGGGAGAATGTCATATGGTCAGATGAAACTAAAATAGAACTTTTTGGTAAAAACTCAACTCGTCGTGTTTGGAGGACAAAGAATGCTGAGTTGCATCCAAAGAACACCATACCTACTGTGAAGCATGGGGGTGGAAACATCATGCTTTGGGGCTGTTTTTCTGCAAAGGGACCAGGACGACTGATCTGTGTAAAGGAAAGAATGTATCGTGAGTTTGAGTGAAAACCTCCTTCCATCAGCAAGGGAATTGAAGATGGAACATGGCTGGGTCTTTCAGCATGACAATGATCCCAAACACACCGCCCGGGCAACGAAGGAGTGACTTCGTAAGAAGCATTTCAAGGTCCTGGAGTGGCCTAGCCAGTCTCTAGATCTCAACCCCATAGAAAATCTTTGGAGGGAGTTGAAAGTCCGTGTTGCCCAGCGACAGCCCCAAAACATCACTGCTCTAGAGGAGATCTGCATGGAGGAATGGGCCAAAATACCAGCAACAGTGTGTGAAAACCTTGTGAAGACTTACAGAAAACGTTTGACCTGTGTCATTGCCAACAAAGGGTATATAACAAAGTATTGAGAAACTTTTGTTATTGACCAAATACTTATTTTCCACCATAATTTGCAAATAAATTCATTAAAAATCCTACAATGTGATTCTCTGGATTTTTTCCCCCTCATTTTGTCTGTCATAGTTAACGTGTACCTATGATGAAAATTACAGGCCTCTCATCTTTTTAAGTGGGAGAACTTGCACAATTGGAGGCTGACTAAATACTTTTCCCCCCCCACTGTATGAGATGAGAAGTTTCCTTAGAAGATTTTGAGTTGGATCTGTCAGTACATTGCCTGATATTTTGGTTTCCACTATGTAATGCAATCCGTCTGAATGACCTAATAGGCTAATTTATTCTGATTAGGAGAGTGAGGGGGATTCCACTGACCTAAAGAACTCTTTTGAAATGTTCCTTTTTTTGGAATCATGGAATGGGACCAACTGTTTTTGCTTCTCAACGTGGTGTTTGTCAAACCTAAACGAAGCACCACTCTCATCCCTACTTTAAAAGCACCTCTCGTTGGACACCTGTCGCCAACAAAGCTCTCCTTTTCTGTTTCAAAGTACAGCGCTCCTCCCAGCCCCACACCCCACGCTTTCCAACCTAGTCTTGTTTGTCTAGAGGCTCCAGACACTTGTTGAGACTTGGTTCTCCTTGTTTTCACTGCTGACCCCTGTGATGTAATGATGTGTCTTTTCCCCCCAAAGAACCCATCTCCCCCTCTACTCCCCCTCTCTTCCCCACCCTCCCCTCCCTCCCTCCTTCCCACCCTCCCTCCCTCCTTTCTTTCCCCTCCTTCCCACCCCACCCTCCCTCTCTTCCCCTCCTCTATTCTCCCCTTCTATCCCATCATTAAGCCTCTGAAGTGCTGCCACTTGTCTCTCTCAGCCCGGTCGATCATAACTGCCGTTGGGAAGATCTATTGGGACGAAAGACTGAGCCGTGCCAGAACCTCTCCAGAGCTAAGAACTCTGCAGCAACAATAAGACAGGCTACCATATATGGCCAGGGTTAAGCCTGGCTGCTCACTAAGACTTGGATACAGTCACACTGCTCCTCATCTTACTTCTTCTGTGGTGCTCTGCCCCATGCACACCTGGGTTGCATTCATTAGGGCACACTGTAGAACAACATTTTGCACAACACAAAAAAAAAAACGTTCAGCTATTCACTCCCTGTTAGTGTTGTTCTGTGTGGTGCTTAATGAACTGACCCTGAGAATGAACCATGAAGAGATGTTGGCTAGCTACAGAAAAATACCAAGGTAGGTAGGTTAAACTTTGAGGACAAAGGTAAGCGGGCCAAGATAGATTAAAGAAAGCTGACGGCATAGACCTTCATGCTTGCCGTTCACACTCGCCAGACAGACGTTGCTGTACACACCAGAATTGAGCTGTAGTGGGAGAAAATTAGGTCAGTCAAGTCTGTGCAAGTGAAATGGAGGGAGAGGCTGTTCCGTGCATCAGACCAGACCAGTTTCACTTTCTGCCCTTTTGGTTGTTAAAACACCCAACGTTTCCATAACATCCAGCTCAGGCCGTTTTGATTGTAATCCCGATTCCTCTACACTTCTTTGTGTAACTGGTCATTTAAGTGCGTGTGCCCTTGAGTTAGGTCTTTTTATTGTATTTATTTTCCTCTCCGCTATACAACTGATGTAGGAGCAGTACTGCTGTACGAGCTGTGCATAGCCTCCATCTTCCACTCTAAATGAAAGCTGATCTAAATGAATACAGAGGGAAGCCAAAGGCAGGTCTGTTGAAACAGCAGAGTAGGAGCCTTGTCCTCCCTCCCTCTCCTCCCTCTCTCCCCTCCCTCCCTCCCTCTCCCCTCCCTCCCTCTCCCCTCCCTCCCTCTCCCCTCTCCCCTCCCTCCCTCTCTCCCCCTCTCCCCTCCTCTCTCCCCTCCTCTCTTCCCTCTCTCTCTCCCCTCCTTCCCTCTCTCCTCGCTCCCTCTCTCCCCTCTCTCGAGCCCTCTCTCTCTCCCCTCGAGCCCTCTCTCTCTCCCCTCTCTCTCTCCCCTCGAGCCCTCTCTCTCTCTCTCGAGCCCTCCCTCTCTCCCCTCCTCTCTCCCCTCGAGCCCTCTCTCTCTCCCCTCGAGCCCTCTCTCTCTCCCCTCGAGCCCTCTCTCTCTCCCCTCGAGCCCTCTCTCTCTCCCCTCGAGCCCTCTCTCTCTCCCCTCGAGCCCTCTCTCTCTCCCCTCGAGCCCTCTCTCTCTCCCCTCGAGCCCTCTCTCTCCCCATCTCTCTCCTCCTGCCCTCTCTCCCCCTCTCTACTCTTTCTCTACCCCCCTGCCCTCTCTCCTCTCATCTCTCCCCATCTCTCTCCCCCTCTCTACTCTTTCCCTACCCCCTCTCTCCCCCTGCCCTCTCTCCTCTCTCTCGCTCTCCGCTCCCCCCTCTCCCCGTCTCCCCCCTCTCTCTGTCTCCCCCCTCTCTCTACCCTCTCCCTTCTCTCTCCCCCCTCTCTCGCTCTCCCCCTCCTCTTCCCCGTCTCCCCCCTCTCTCGCTCTCCCCCCTCCTCTTCCCTGTCTCCTCGCTCTCTCCAGTCTCCCTTCTTTCTCTACCCTCTCCCTTCTCCCTCTCCCCTCTCGCTCTCTCCTCTCTCCAGTCTCCCTTCTTTCTCTACCCTCTCCCCTCACGCTCTTTCCTCTCTCTCTTCCTCTCTAAAACCTTCCCTCGCCCTCTCCTCTCTGTCCCTCTCTCCCCTCTCTTTCTCTCTCTCCTCTCTCTGTACACAGGGCACAATGCTCTCTAACAAACCATCTCTGCTAAGGCATAATGGACTCTATAGCCGCTGCACTTCCGTGGTTGGCGTGTTTGTGAACAAAAGGAACAGGACTGTGATTTAGTGAGAACCTGATCCTGAACCATATGGCCTCCGTCAAGTAGGCAGGCAGAGAGGCTCCCTCTCTCCCCACTCCCTGTTCTCCCCGCTCCCTCCCTCTCTCCCGTCTCGCTCTCTCCTCTCTCTCCCGTCTCGCTCTCTCCTCTCTCTCCCGTCTCGCTCTCTCCTCTCTCTCCCGTCTCGCTCTCTCCTCTCTCTCCCGTCTCGCTCTCTCCCGTCTCGCTCTCTCCTCTCTCTCCCGTCTCGCTCTCTCCTCTCTCTCCCGTCTCGCTCTCTCCTCTCTCTCCCGTCTCGCTCTCTCCTCTCTCTCCCGTCTCGCTCTCTCCTCTCTCTCCCGTCTCGCTCTCTACCGTCTCGCTCTCTCCTCTCTCTGTACACAGGGCACAATGCCCTATAACAAACCATCTCTGCTAAGGCATAATGGACTCTATAGCCGCTGCA
Organism: Coregonus lavaretus; assembly: GCF_964263955.1. Lineage (NCBI taxonomy): Eukaryota > Metazoa > Chordata > Actinopteri > Salmoniformes > Salmonidae > Coregonus > Coregonus lavaretus. The sequence continues at coordinate 73,056 of NW_028157152.1, read as the reverse complement.
CTTCCGTGGTTGGCATGTGTGTGAACAAAAGGAACAGGACTGTGATTTAGTGAGAACCTGATCCTGAACCATATGGCCTCCGTCAAGTAGGCAGGCAGAGAGGCAGGCTTGGTAGGGAGAGAGACTGGGAGAGAGGCAGGCTTGGTAGGGAGAGAGACTGGGAGAGAGGCAGGCTTGGTAGGGAGAGAGACTGGGAGAGAGGCAGGCTTGGTAGGGAGAGAGACTGGGAGAGAGGCAGGCTTGGTAGGGAGAGAGACTGGGAGAGAGGCAGGCTTGGTAGGGAGAGAGACAGAGAGAGGCAGGCTTGGTAGGGAGAGAGACTGGGAGAGAGGCAGGCTTGGTAGGGAGAGAGACTGGGAGAGAGGCAGGCTTGGTAGGGAGAGAGACTGGGAGAGAGGCAGGCTTGGTAGGGAGAGAGACTGGGAGAGAGGCAGGCTTGGTAGGGAGAGAGACTGGGAGAGAGGCAGGCTTGGTAGGGAGAGAGACTGGGAGAGAGGCAGGCTTGGTAGGGAGAGAGACTGGGAGAGAGGCAGGCTTGGTAGGGAGAGAGACTGGGAGAGAGGCAGGCTTGGTAGGGAGAGAGACTGGGAGAGAGGCAGGCTTGGTAGGGAGAGAGACAGAGAGAGGCAGGCTTGGTAGGGAGAGAGACTGGGAGAGAGGCAGGCTTGGTAGGGAGAGAGACTGGGAGAGAGGCAGGCTTGGTAGGGAGAGAGACTGGGAGAGAGGCAGGCTTGGTAGGGAGAGAGACTGGGACTTTCTCTCTGCTTGATATCTCATTAGTTTGAGTTCACTCACTTGGCACAACTTGAGTTAGAGGCCGTTACAGTTTTATTGCAGTCCAATCAGAAACAAGACCACTGATGACGGTAATGACTCTGGCTAGCTAGTTGGCTCCGTTTAGGCCAACGTTAAGCAGGGATGGGTATGGGTCATGGAGAAGAGCCCTTCATGGGTCCAAAAGTTGGTGCCGTTCCGAAATGGACCTGGGGATTTCCCATCCGGACGGACCCGAGGACAACTAGACCCGTTCCGTATAGACCTGGTCGGATCCAGATCCGAGTGAAAAGGTTACTTTATGAACCAGAGCTGATACAGCAAGAGGGAGAGAGGTGATTCTCTAGCAGGAAGGAGGGAGGGAGAGAGAGATGAGAGGGCAACCAACCAAGCAGACTTTCGCTATACATTTACATTTTAGTCATTTAGCAGACGCTCTTATCCAGAGCGACTTGCAGTTAGTGAGTGCATACATTTTATTTTATTTTTTTCATACTGGCCCCCTGTGGGAATCGAACCCACAACCCTGCCGTTGCAAACGCCATGCTCTACCAACTGAGCTACATCCCCTGCCGGCCATTCCCTCCCCTACCCTGGACGACGCTGGGCCAATTGTGCGCCGCCCCATGGGGTCTCCCGGTCACGGCCGGCTACGACAGAGCTGTAGTAGACTAATAGCTGCCATAGCCAGGTTATTTATCATCCGATAATGTTTACGTAGTACCGGTCTGGACTGCATCAAACCGGGAGAAGCTAGCTAGGCTAATTGATGCTGCACGCGCTTTCTCTTCCCACACAGTCACAAACAATTCAATTCAGAATATAAAGTAGCAGCCTGCCTGTTGGCTCTTGCTCATTGTAGCCTTCTCCTTTTAACTCTTTAATTCCATCTTCCATTGATTAGATATCTCCTAACCTTATGATTAGATATCTCCTAACCTTATGATTAGATATCTCCTAACCTTATGATTAGATATCTCCTAACCTTATGATTAGATATCTCCTAACCTTATGATTAGATATCTCCTAACCTTATGATTAGATATCTCCTAACCTTATGATTAGATATCTCCTAACCTTATGATTAGATATCTCCTAACCTTATGATTAGATATCTCCTAACCTTATGATTAGATATCTCCTAACCTTTTTCCACACACGGAGGCTCTATGACTGTAGCCCAGTGCTTCTTTGATGACTTATGATTGGCCAACAACAAGCTACACATGCCATGATTGGCCAACAACAAGCTACACATGCCATGATTGGCCAACAACAAAGCTACACATGCCATGATTGGCCAACAACAAAGCTACACATGCCATGATTGGCCAACAACAAGCTACACATCACCATGATTGGCCAACAACAAGCTACACATCACCATGATTGGCCAACAACAAGCTACACATCACCATGATTGGCCAACAACAAGCTACACATGCCACTCTCGTGAAAAGCAAAGAGCAGCAACATGAATAATAATATTTCTCTACTGCAGAAGTCTCGTTCGGATCTGAATGGGTCCTTCTGGACAAGGCAGTTAAAATACCAGAGACCCGTGACAATCAGAACCGACCCGACCCAGACCAGTGACGTTATTTCGAATTCTGGATCCAGACCTGCTCGGGTCCCAGATCGGGTCTCTGGTATTCGGGTAACAGGTGGATCCGTGAAGAATTCTATAATAGAGTACTCAAACGGATGTCAAAGCTCGATCTTTAACCAGAGATCACTTTTATTTTTTTCAAACGCTGTGAAACTATTTGGTGGAATGTGCTTTCCCCTTCCCCTTCCCCTCCGCTCCCACCATGCGCGCTGAGTGAGCACACAAGCTCCCGTTAGGCCTACAGAAATAAAAATGTAAAATTTTTGTAGGCGCTCTTATCCAGAGCGACTTACAGTTAGTGCATACATTTCTAATAATTTTTGTTTTTTTCATACTGGCCCCACGTGGGAATCGAACCCACAACCCTGGCATTGCAAGCGCCATGCTCTACCAACTGAGCTACATGGGGGCCCCGAGCCAATGAAAATGTATCTGATGGGCTCCAAATGATGACAGTTTGATCAAAAATTCCAAATGGACTGGTTCTTTCTTTTTAGTCATTTAGCAGACGCTCTTATCCAGAGCGACTTACAGGAGCAATTAGGGTTAAGTGCCTTGCTCAAGGGCACATCAACAGATTTTTCACCTAGTCGTCTCGGGGATTAGAACCAGCGACCTTTCGGTTACTGGCACAACGCTCTTAACCACTAAGCTACCTGCCGCCCCAGTAGAAAAATATGTGTTCCAACAACGAGCTGCAGCTTTGGAATAATTGTAATCATTGTAATAATACGTCCTGTCTATTTTCCACTTAGGCTCTTTTGCGAACTGCTAGTGCCGTTTTGGAATCGGTTAGCCTATAACCCCCCTAAACTTAAATCGAACATCTGCATATCGAAAATACATTTTGTTTTGTAACCCTGAACAAATGATTCCAACTCACCTAATTTAAGGCCTGTGTTAACTGTTCCAGGTACGAGATGCAAAAATATTCTGCTAAATTGCGTTTTTGTTTTTTTTAACTGTAAAATAGGTGTCTTGACCGTGATAAGGGGCATCTTGTCTGTTAAATTAACAAAACAAGGCCATGCCACAGGCTTCTACATTTACATTTACATTTTTGTAATTTAGCAGACGCTCTTATCCAGAGCGACTTAGTTAGTGAGTGCATACATTTTTTTTTTTTTCATACTGGCCCCCCGTGGGAATCGAACCCACAACCCTGCCGTTGCAAACTGAGCTACATCCCTGCCGGCCATTCCCTCCCCTACCCTGGACGACGCTGGGCCAATTGTGCGCCGCCCCATGGGTCTCCAAGCAAGCACCACCGATGAGGTTACTGCCTGTGTTACACAATATAACATAACCAATTTTTATATCACGGTTTCAATAAATTCATCTTAAATGGCACTTTCTTTTTTATTGATTGAATGGGTTAATTTAGCAATTAGGATTGATCTGTAATGGTTATGATAAGTTAGGCATTGTTGTGATCTGTTGGCATAGATAAATGCGCCACATTTTTTTTTCCATTGTGGGCCTTTCTATAAAAACATATATTTTCCACTCAAGTACTCAAAAAAAAATCAGGCGAGTAACTCGAACATTCAAAAAATGTCATGCCCATCCCTAACCTTAAGTCAATTTTATTTCACTTAGGCCAACTCAAATCACTTTAATTAGGGTTGACCCCTTTCTCCCTGCTTTGACCCCTGACCTACTCTTTTGTCATGGTGATGAGGTTAGTCTGCTCTGTTGTCGTGGTGATGAGGTTAGCTTATCCAGATGTCATGTGAGGTGAGTCTAGCTGGTCTTCTAATGTAATAACACGTCTGTTTCGTGTGGCTCTGGATCCTGCTAACTGCTAATGATGATGACAGGGAGACCAGACACGGCATGGGACACAGGCCCTGCTAATGATGATGACAGGGATACCAGACACGGCATGGGACACAGGCCCTGCTAACTGCTAATGATGATGACAGGGAGACCAGACACGGCATGGGACACAGGCCTTTCTGTTATCTTAATAGCTGATCACTGCTTTATCAGGTACAGGTTGTTATTATCGGTGCTGATTTCCCCTGAGCAGACGGTGATGAGAGAATCGTCAGATTAAGCCTACTAAGCTGTTATTAGCCCACATCAGTCCTTTCTCTCTCTTTGTTTATTATTATTATTAGTTATTTAGCAGACGCTCTTATCCAGAGAGACTTACAGTTAGTGAGTGCATATAAAAAAAAAAAAATTATACTGGCCCCCCGTGGGAAACGAACCCACAACCGTGGCATAATATCAACTGGTTATATTGTATCGTGGAACACAATCTTCAACAAGGCAGTGACCTCAGCAGTGGCGATTGCTTGTAGAAGCCTATGGCTGTGCAACGGCATAGCATTGTTTGTTAATTTAGCAGATTACTCTTAATTCCCGAGCCCTTATCACAGTCGAGACACTTATTTTACAGTAAAAAACATGATGTAATATAACAGCATCAAATAAAACATTATGTAATATAACAGCATCAAATAAAACATGATGTAATATAACAGCATCAAATAAAACATTATGTAATATAACAGCATCAAATAAAACATGATGTAATATAACAGCATCAAATAAAATGTCGACCTTTGATGCAGGACTCCACCTCGGGGAGCAGTATGTTTTTGTTAGGCAACAAAGACGCCATTGTGGGGCGCTTCTTTGTTCCGGCCCTGCAACGGGTCTTTGAAGCCATTCGCTCGGTCCCCTAATGAGAGAGAAACACACACACCCATGTGGACGAGTGACAACCAGCTGTAGACTACATGATGATAAGCCTACGTTAGCACATCTCTACTTGTATATGTGCAGGGCTGGCTCCAGGCTTGTATATGTGCAGGGCTGGCTCCAGGCTTGTATATGTGCAGGGCTGGCTCCAGGCTTGTATATGTGCAGGGCTGGCTCCAGGCTTGTATATGTGCAGGGCTGGCTCCAGGCTTGTATATGTGCAGGGCTGGCTCCAGGCTTGTATATGTGCAGGGCTGGCTCCAGGCTTGTATATGTGCAAGGCTGGCTCCAGGCTTGTATATGTGCAGGGCTGGCTCCAGGCTTGTATATGTGCAGGGCTGGCTCCAGGCTTGTATATGTGCAGGGCTGGCTCCAGGCTTGTATATGTGCAGGGCTGGCTCCAGGCTCCAGGCATAAGCGACATAAACGGTATAAATACAGCATGTAAAGTGTTGGTTTCATGAGTTGAAATAAAAGATCCCAGAAATGTTGCATTAGCAAAAAGATTATTTATCTCAAATGTTGTGTACAAATTTGTTTTCCGACCCTGTTAGTGAGCATTTCTCCTTTGCCAAGATAATCCATCCACCTGACAGGTGTGACGTATCGAGAAGCTGATTAAACAGCATGATCGTTACACAGGTGCACCTTGTGCTGGGGACAAAAGGCCACTCTAAAATGTGCAGTTTTGTCAAACAACACAATGCCACAGATGTCTCAAGTTTTGAGGGAGTTTGCAATTGGTATGCTGACTGCAGGAATGTCCACCAGACCTGTTGCCAGCCCCATGTAGCTCAATTGGTAGAGCGTGGCGCTTGCAACGCCAGGGTTGTGGGTTCGATTCCCACGGCGGGGCCAGTATGAAAAATGTATGCACTCACTAACTGTAAGTCGCTCTGGATAAGAGCGTCTGCTAAATGACTAAAATGTAAATAATATAATGTTAATTTCTCTACCATAAGCCGCCTCCAACGTCATTTTAGAGAATTTGGCAGTAGAGCCAACCGGCCTGAGAACCGCAAACCCACGTGGTATGATGTTGTGTCGGCGAACGGTTTGCTGATGTCAACGTAGGGAAAAGAGTGCCCCATGGTGGCTTTGGGGTTATGGTATGGGCAGGCATAAGCTACGGACAACGAACACGGTTACATTTTAGCCATGACAATTTGAATGCACAGAGATACCGTGACGAGATCCTGAGGCCCATTGTCGTGCCATTCATCCACCACCATCACCTCATGTTTCAAATTGATAATGCACGGCCCCATGTCGCAAGGATCTGTACACAATTCCTGGAAGCTGAAAATGTCCCAGTTCTTCCATGGCCTGCATACTCACCAGACACGTCACCCATTGAGCATGTTTGGGATGCTCTGGATAGACGTGTACGATAGCATGTTCCAGTTCCTCCAATATTCAGCAACTTTGCACAGCCATTGAAGAGGAGTGGGACAACATTCCACAGGCCACAATCAACAGGCTGATCAACTCTATGCGAAGGAGATGTGTGGCGCTGCATGAGGCAAATGGTGGTCACACCAGATACTGACTGGTTTTCTGATCCACGCCCCTACTTTTTTAAAGCTGTCTGTGACCAACAGATGCATATCTGTATTCCCAGTCATATGAAATCCATAGATTAGGGCCTAATACATTTATTTCAATTGACTGATTTCCTTATGTGAACTGTAACTCAGTAAAACCTTTGAAAATGTTGCGTTTGATTTTTTTTTTGGTGTGTGTGTGTGTGTGTGTGTGTGTGTGTGTATTTGTACTGAGTGAAATGAAGATCAGTGTGTAGAACGGGCTATGACGTGGCCTGTGTTGGTGTAGCAGTGTGAACCACTTCTGGAGTACATGTAAAATGTACCGCTGCCAGCATGGCTTTGAATCTGGCCCACTGCTCTTTCAGTACATCTCTCGCCTACCTTTCACCTCCATCGCTCTCTATCCAATAAACATACAAATACTTATATGAATAAAGTTTGGACACACCTACTCATTCAAGGGTTATTCTTTATTTTTACTGTTTTCTACATTGTAGAATAATAGTGATGACATCAAAACTATGAAATAACACCTGGAATCATGTTGTAACCAAAAAAGTGTTAAACAAATCAAAATATATTTTATATTTGAGATTCTTCAAATAGCCACCATTTGCCTTGATGACAGATTTGCACACTATTGGAGTAAGATAGCCCTATTTGGTAAAAGACCAAGTCCATATTATGGTAAGAACAGCTCAAATAAGTAACACATCTCAACATCAACTGTTCAGAGGAGACTGCATGAATCAGGCCTGAATCAGGCCTTCATGGTCGAATTGCTGCAAAGAAACCACAACTAAAGGACACCAATAAGAAGAAGACCTGCTTGGGCCAAGAAAAACGAGCAATGGACATTAGACCGGTGGAAAACTGTCCTTTTGGTCTGGAGTCCAAATTTGAGAATTTTGATTCCAACCGCTGTGTCTTTGTGAGACGCGGTGTGGGTGAACGGATGATCTCTGCATGTGTATTTCCCACCGTGAAGCATGGAGGAGGTGGTGTGGGGGTGCTTTGCTGCTGACACTGTCTGTGATTTATTTAGAATTCAAGGCACACTTAACCAGCATGGCTACCACAGCATTCTGCAGCGATATGCCATCCCATCTGGTTTGGGCTTAGTGGGACTATCATTTGTTTTTCAACAGGACAATGACCCAACACACCTCCAGGCTGTGTAAGGGCAATTTGACCAAGAAGGAGAGTGATTGAGTGTTTCATCAGATGACCTGGCCTCCACAATCCCCCGACCTCAACCCTATTGAGATGGTTTGGGATGAGTTGGACCGCAGAGTGAAGGAAAAGCAGCCAACAAGTGCTCAGCATATGTGGGAACTCCTTCAAGACTGTTGAAAAAGCATTCCAGGTGAAGCTGGTTGAGAGAATGCCAAGAGTGTGCAAAGGGTGGCTATTTGAAGATTCTCATGAAATATATTTTGTTTAACACTTTGGTTATTACATGATTCCATATGTGTTATTTCATAGTTTTGATGTCTTCACTATTATTCTGTGAGTGCATACATTTTTCATACTGCCCCCCCCCCCCCCGTGGGAATCGAACCCACAACCCTGGCGTCGCAAGTGCCATGCTCTACCAACTGAGCTACAGGAGGTATTTGTGTGTGAGGTGCTAACCACTCCTCTCCTCTCTCCAGGTGGCTTCTCAGTGGTGTTCCTGGCCCGGACACACAGTGGCGTGCGCTGCGCTCTCAAGAGGATGTATGTCAACAACGTTCCTGACCTCAACATTACTATTATGGTGAGAATAGCGCTCTGTGTGTGTGTGTGTGTGTGTGTGTGTGTGTGTGTGTGTGTGTGTGTGTGTGTGTGTGTTTGCATGCGTCCTAACTTGATTTCTTGAGTCTAGTTTATGCAATCCAGAAAATACACTTGCCTGTACCAACCTCTGTAAGAAAGTTAGTTGTTGAACATTGACAAGATGTTGTTTTTCCATGAGCTTTTGACCCGTCTGTAACTGAACAGCTAGTTGTTTTCTGTGGAGTGTGCCTGTCTCTGTGCTGACTTTAACAGAGTCAGTCACACACACACACACACACACACACACACACACACACACACACACACACACACACCATGTGACCTGATGGAACCATGACACAGTTGTGTCCCGGTGTGACTTCTTGACATGGCTGTAACGGTACTGTGGAGGTGACATGGCTGTAACGGTGCTGTGGAGGTGACATGGCTGTAACGGTACTGTGGAGGTGACATGGCTGTAACGGTACTGTGGAGGTGACGTGGCTGTAACGGTACTGTTGAGGTGACGTGGCTGTAACGGTACTGTGGAGGTGACATGGCTGGCTGTAACGGTACTGTGGAGGTGACATGGCTGTAACGGTACTGTGGAGGTGACATGGCTGTAACGGTACTGTGGAGGTGACATGGCTGTAACGGTACTGTGGAGGTGACATGGCCGTAACGGTACTGTGGAGGTGACATGGCTGTAACGGTACTGTGGAGGTGACATGGCTGTAACGGTACTGTGGAGGTGACATGGCTGGCTGTAACGGTACTGTGGAGGTGACATGGCTGTAACGGTACTGTGGAGGTGACATGGCTGGCTGTAACGGTACTGTGGAGGTGACATGGCTGTAACGGTACTGTGGAGGTGACATGGCTGTAACGGTACTGTGGAGGTGACATGGCTGTAACGGTACTGTGGAGGTGACATGGCTGTAACGGTACTGTGGAGGTGACATGGCTGTAACGGTACTGTGGAGGTGACATGGCCGTAACGGTGCTGTGGAGGTGACATGGCCGTAACGGTACTGTGGAGGTGACATGGCTGTAACGGTACTGTGGAGGTGACATGGCTGTAACGGTACTGTGGAGGTGACATGGCTGTAACGGTACTGTGGAGGTGACATGGCCGTAACGGTACTGTGGAGGTGACATGGCCGTAACGGTGCTGTGTAGGTGACATGGCCGTAACGGTACTGTGGAGGTGACATGGCTGTAACGGTACTGTGGAGGTGACATGGCTGTAACGGTACTGTAACGGTACTGTGGAGGTGACATGGCTGTAACGGTACTGTGGAGGTGACATGGCTGTAATGGTACTGTGGAGGTGACGTGGCTGTAACGGTACTGTGGAGGTGACATGGCTGTAACGGTACTGTAACGGTACTGTGGAGGTGACATGGCTGTAACGGTACTGTGGAGGTGACATGGCTGTAACGGTGCTGTGGAGGTGACATGGCTGTAACGGTGCTGTGGAGGTGACATGGCTGTAACGGTGCTGTGGAGGTGACATGGCTGTAACGGTGCTGTGGAGGTGACATGGCTGTAACGGTACTGTGGAGGTGACATGGCTGTAACGGTGCTGTGGAGGTGACATGGCTGTAACGGTGCTGTGGAGGTGACATGGCTGTAACGGTACTGTGGAGGTGACATGGCTGTAACGGTACTGTGGAGGTGTCGTGGCTGTAACGGTACTGTGGAGGTGACGTGGCTGTAACGGTACTGTGGAGGTGACGTGGCTGTAACGGTACTGTGGAGGTGACATGGATGTAACGGTACTGTAACGGTACTGTGGAGGTGTCATGGCTGTAACGGTACTGTGGAGGTGACGTGGCTGTAACGGTACTGTGGAGGTGACGTGGCTGTAACGGTACTGTGGAGGTGACATGGATGTAACGGTACTGTAACGGTACTGTGGAGGTGACATGGATGTAACGGTACTGTAACGGTACTGTGGAGGTGTCATGGCTGTAACGGTGCTGTGGAGGTGACATGGCTGTAACGGTACTGTGGAGGTGACATGGCTGTAACGGTACTGTGGAGGTGACATGGCTGTAACGGTACTGTGGAGGTGACATGGCTGTAACGGTACTGTGGAGGTGACATGGCTGTAACGGTACTGTGGAGGTGACATGGCTGTAACGGTACTGTGGAGGTGACATGGCTGTAACGGTACTGTGGAGGTGACATGGCTGTAACGGTACTGTGGAGGTGACATGGCTGTAACGGTACTGTGGAGGTGACATGGCTGTAACGGTACTGTGGAGGTGACATGGCTGTAACGGTACTGTGGAGGTGACATGGCTGTAACGGTACTGTGGAGGTGACATGGCTGGCTGTAACGGTACTGTGGAGGTGACATGGCTGTAACGGTGCTGTGGAGGTGACATGGCTGTAACGGTACTGTGGAGGTGACATGGATGTAACGGTACTGTGGAGGTGACATGGCTGTAACGGTACTGTGGAGGTGACATGGCTGTAACGGTACTGTGGAGGTGACATGGCTGTAACGGTACTGTGGAGGTGACATGGCTGTAACGGTACTGTAACGGTGCTGTGGAGGTGACATGGCTGTAACGGTGCTGTGGAGGTGACGTGGCTGTAACGGTACTGTGGAGGTGACATGGCTGTAACGGTACTGTGGAGGTGACATGGCTGTAACAGCATTGTAGAGGTGACTTCTTCACATGGCTGTAACAGGGCCAATAAAGAGTAACGTCGTCATGCTCCCATCACACTGGGAGAGGACCTGTACATAAAGAAACAAAGAACAGCACGTCACAAGCAGCACTGAGTAATGAGGACTTACCGTAAAACTTCAATTAGTAACCTGGTGTTTTTTGTTCATCACTGAACACAACAGGCACTTATTATAGACATGCTTCTATTTGGAGAAAATCAAACTTCCTTGACAATAATTGTTCTCCTCTTTGACTGTGCATTTTTAGCAGTTTTTACTTACACCACTAGATGGCGATCAGCCACTTTCTGGGGGTCTGTGCTCCAGAAGTTGTTGACTGTTTTTGTGCTTGCCAGTTAGCTAGCAGTTCTCAGTTGTAAGCAGCCAATGGCTAGCAGTTTCTTACTGGTTATAAAAACAGATGATTGCCATTAAAAAAATTAAGTCATTACTAAGTTTATGTAACAAATCAAACATTAAATCTTGTAAATCATTCATGGTGACCTCATAAACAATTCCTTTAGACCTGGTGTTTATTTTAAACAGGCGTTTTATTTGCTGAAATGTGTGACGTTGCCCGGCTAATAAAAGGGACAGGTGGATATTTGAGACTGTTTAATTGGACGTTTTATGGTAATTAACTTATGCTCTAATAAGGACCATAGGCCTCTCATGAATGTCCTCCCTCTTCCTATGAGAATAATGTCTGTTTTCTTCTCCTCTGCAGAAGGAGCTGTCTGGTCATAGGAACATAGTGAACTACCTGGACTCTACCATCAACTCAGTAGGGGACAGTGTCTGGGAGGTTCTCATTCTCATGGAGTACTGTAAAGGTAGGAGTTCTAAGTTTCCCCCCCCTGTGATTTTAATACAATGGACCGGTCATTATTGTTTTATTGAGCATGAGACGGGTGCAAAATAGGCTGTACAGGTTTGAACAAACAAGACCTGTGATTTTTATATTGACCCAATAAAGTAGGATTGTAATTTCAACATGATCTCACTTTGTCAATTTTTCTCACTCCTCTTTCTCACCATCTCTCCTCCCTCCCGTTCGCTCGCCCTCTCTCCCGTTCGCTCGCCCTCTCTCCCGCTCTCACCTGCTCCCCCTTCTCCACTTTTTCTCACCCTCCTCTCCTCTCCCACTTCTGCATCACACGCCTCCCTCTCTCTCCCCCCTCCCCCCTCATTCTCTCTCTCCCTCCTCCCCCCAGCTGGTCAGGTAGTGAAGCAGATGAACCAGCGTCTCCATAAAGGGTTTACAGAGCCAGAGGTGTTGACCATCTTCACTGATACCTGTGAGGCTGTGGCCAGGCTGCACCAGTGTAGAACACCTGTCATACACAGGGACCTGAAGGTAAGGGAACTACCAATTCTCTCTCTTCCTCCTCCTTCACCCTTTCCTACTGTCCTCTTGTCACCCTGGAGTCTGTATGTGATGTCATCCTCCAACTCCCTCCTCCTTCCATCTTCCTCCTCCTCCTCCTCCTCCTCCTCCTCCCTCTTGCTGTCCCAGCACTCTAGACACCAGACTGGGGGGTTAAGGAACTCCAGAGGGACACAGAGACTGGGAGGCACAGTCACTCACTGATGGGTGAAGTGACACTGCAAAATGCCTTGTCCTGTCATCTACTCTGAGCTGTGTGTGTCTCACTGGGCTTTCTTGCATTTCTCTCTCTCTCTCTGTCTCTCTGTCTCTCTCTCTCTCTCTCTGTCTCTCTCTCTCTCTCTCTCTCTCTCTCTCTCTCTCTCTCTCTCTCTGTCTCTCTCTCTCTCTCTCTCTCTCTCTCTCTCTCTGTCTCTCTCTGTCTCTCTCTGTCTCTCTCTCTCTGTCTCTCTCTCTCTCTCTCTCTCTGTCTCTCTCTGTCTCTCTCTCTGTGTCTCTCTCTCTCTCTGTGTCTCTCTCTCTCTCTGTGTCTCTCTCTCTCTCTCTGTGTCTCTCTCTCTCTGTGTGTCTCTCTCTCTCTGTGTCTCTCTCTCTCTGTGTGTCTCTCTCTCTCTGTGTGTCTCTCTCTCTCTGTGTCTCTCTCTCTCTGTGTCTCTCTCTCTCTGTGTGTCTCGCTCTCTCTCTCTGTGTCTCTCTCTCTCTCTCTCTCTCTCTCTCTCTCTGTGTCTCTCTCTCTCTCTCTCTCTGTGTCTCTCTCTCTCTGTGTCTCTCTCTCTCTCTCTGTGTGTCTCTCTCTCTCTGTGTCTCGCTCTCTCTCTCTGTGTCTCTCTCTCTCTCTCTCTCTCTCTCCTAAAAGCAAGTGAAATAGATGATAAACAAATAGTTAAAGTACAAAAGGGAAAATAAATCAACATAAATATGGGTTGTATTTACAATGGTGTTTGTTCTTCACTGGTTGCCCTTTTCTTGTGGCAACAGGTCACAAATCGTGCTGCTGTGATGGCACACTGGTTTTTCACCCAGTAGATAAGGGAGTTTATCAAAATTGGTTTTGTTTTCTAATTCTTTGTGGATCTGTGTAATCTGAGGGAAACATGTGTCTGTAATATGGTCATACATTTGGCAGGAGGTTAGGAAGTGCCGCTCAGTTTCCACCTCATTTTGTGGGCAGTGTGCACATAGCCTGTCTTCTCTTGAGAGCCAGGTCTGCCTATGGCGGCCTTTCTCAATAGCAAGGCTATGCTCACTGAGTCTGTACATAGTCAAAGATGTCCTTAATTTTGGGTCAGTCTCAGTGGTCAGGTATTCTGCCACTGTGTACTCTCTGTTTAGAGCCAAATAACATTCTAGTTTGCTCTGTTTTTTTTGTTAATTCTTTCCAATGTGTCAAGTAATTTATATTTTTGTTTTCTCATGATTTGGTTGGGTCTAATAGTGTTGCTGTCCTGGGGCTCTGTGGGGTCTGTTTGTGTTTGTGAACAGAGGCCCAGGACAAGCTTACTTAGGGGACTCCTCTCCAGGTTCATCTCTCTGTAGGTGATGGCTTTGATAAGGAGGGTTTGGGAATCGCTTCTTTTTAGGTGGTTATAGAATTTAACGGCTCTTTTCTGGATTTTGATAATTAGCGGGTATCGGCCTAATTCTGCTCAGCATGCATTATTTGGTGTTTGACGTTGTACACAGAGGATATTTTTGCAGAATTCTGCATGCAGTCTCAATTTTGGTGTTTGTCCCATTTTGTGAATTCTTGGTTGGTGAGTGGAACCCAGACCTCTCTCTCCCCTTCCTCTGTCTCAGTACATTCAGTCTTGGCATATCTCTGCTGTGAGCTAAAATAAAGTGCCAACATAACGAGGCCTGTCCACAGCTGGTGAGTAAGCTAGTTCTCTATTGGCGACTCTGTCCACGGCTGGTGAATAAGCTTCTTCTCTATTGGCTAGTATGTCCATGGCCTGTGAATACACTGGCTTTTTATTGGCCAGCCTCTGGGGAAAATGCAGCTACTTCACAAGGACAATGTTATATCCTAGCTTTATCCTCAAAGCACACCTTCAATCAAGCTGACAATAATATTTAGCTCGATCTCCCTCCTCTCTCTCTCTCTCTCTGGCAGGTAGAGAACATCCTCCTGAGTGATAATGGGAGTTATGTTCTGTGTGATTTCGGAAGTGCTTCTCACAAGGTGCTGCTCCCACACAAAGACGGAGTGACTGCCGTGGAGGACGAAATCAAGAAGTGAGTGAGTGGGGGTATGTAAGTGGGGGTATGTGAGTACACCCAGGTGATTGTGTTGCGTGTGCCTACATAGCTACAGTGCACCCCTCGTCACGTCATCACTAAATCTGAACTGTCCGACGGATCCACGCTCTTTGCTCTGCTTTAGTTCCAGTGATACGCTGAGTGTACAAAACATTAAGAACACCTTCCTCCCTGGCTGGGGGGGGGGGGGGGGGGGGGGGGGGCTGTGCGCACATGAAGAGCTGAGTGAAATATGTATTTTTAGAAGGCATAAAAGTTGGTCCACTGAAGTGAGACTTTGTCCTTGTCTTTCTTGGCTATTTACATGGTTTTGTTCACAAGCCAGGTTGTTTTTCAATGTTTGAGTTTCAACTGCTAGGAAACGGAAGACAACGCTGCTACTAGTCAGACTCTCAATCTCACACGAACATGACTGGAGTGGCGTTACCACGGTAACCTCCCGCCCCTTAAATGGGCAGGTGAACATATTTGTCTCATCTGTGATTTTGGTTAAAAGACAAGTCACAAAAATGTAAATGTAAACAATTTACCACATGACGTCTTACTAGTAATACCCTTATTGTTGTAGAAACATTACAGGGCATGCTCCTCCGTTTCTGTGTGTTTTGTTGGTGTTATTTTGGCGGCAAACAAAATATTTTGGCTGGTTAAAAAATCTACCTGCCGCAGTGGGCTGGTGGACCAACTAGTTAGTTTTCTACTCTGGTTCTTAATGTTCTGTATTACTCAGTGGAAGTCACCACTCTGCTCCATACATCCAGGCACTTTAGCCAGCCACTGGACTAATACATAGGACTAATTTCTCAGAAGCAGTGCACTCAGAAGCAGTGCACTACAGAGGGTGCCAGCAGCCTCAGAAGGCAGTGCACTACAGAGGGTGCCATCGGCCTCAGAAGGCAGTGCACTACAGAGGGTGCCATCGGCCTCAGAAGGCAGTGCACTACACTCTTACACACCGTTACTGCATAAATAACCTTTAACCCTGACCACTTCCTGTGTGTGTAGGTACACCACCCTGTCATATCGAGCTCCAGAGATGATCAACGTGTACGCTGGGAAAGCCATTACCACCAAGGCTGATATATGGGTAAGTTGGAGCGGTGGGGGGGTGTAGACGTGTGTGGTGTTTCTACATATATGTAGGTTTGTGTGTGTGTGTGTGTGTGTGTGGACTAGCCATTCAGTAACAGAAGAGCGTAGTGTGTGTGTGTGTGTGTGTGTGTGTGTGTGTGTGTGTGTGTGTGTGTTTGTGCGTGCGTGTATTGGTCCAGGCAGTTTTCCTGTAAGGCCAGTTAGGCCTCATGCTTCCTTAGCTCTGTCTGTCCTGTCTGTCTGTCCTGTCTGGCTGGCTGTCTGTCAAGCAAGCCCAACAAGTTTCGTGAGTGTGTGTGTGTGGCTGTGTGTGCTCTTGGTTGCTGGTTGTACAAGCTGTGTTTCTCTGTTTCAGGCTCTCGGTTGCTTGTTGTACAAGCTGTGTTTCTTCTCTCTCCCGTTCGGGGAGAGTCAAGTCGCCATATGTGACGGAACCTTTATCGTTCCTGACAATTCCAAATTCTCCTTCAAGTTGCACTGCTTAATCAGTAAGTAGAAGGACCCTGTTCCTCACACCACACTAACCACCAAGCTGTCAATCAATATAAAAACAATTACACCACATTGACCAATTGTCTTGTGAATGTTTCTGATGTGTAACATGTAACTTTACAAATAATGTATCATTCAGACTATCATTCATTGTTTATACACCCACTGTCAGCCTTTTAGGACAAATATTAGCTAATAGCGCCACTTTGTGGTCAAGAGAGAGATGCATTGTACCATGGTGATAATGCCTCAGGTAGTTATATATTTACATTCACTCTGTAACCAATGTAACATGTACATGTCTTCTCTGGTTTGTTGGTGATACTATATATGTCCCCTCTTCTCCATAATATATTAAACTATATGTCCCCTCTTCTCCATAATATATTAAACGATATGTCCCCTCTTCTCCATAATATATTAAACTATATGTCTCCTCTTCTCCATAATATATTAAACTATATGTCCCCTCTTCTCCATAATATATTAAACGATATGTCCCCTCTTCTCCATAATATATTAAACTATATGTCCCCTCTTCTCCATAATATATTAAACTATATGTCCCCTCTTCTCCATAATATATTAAACTATGTCTCCTCTTCTCCATAATATATTAAACTATATGTCCCCTCTTCTCCATAATATATTAAACTATATGTCCCCTCTTCTCCATATAATATTAAACTATATGTCCCCTCTTCTCCATAATATATTAAACTATATGTCTCCTCTTCTCCATAATATATTAAACTATATGTCCCCTCTTCTCCATAATATATTAAACTATATGTCTCCTCTTCTCCAGGATATATGCTTGAGCCTGATCATGAGAAGAGACCAGATATCTATCAAGTCTCCTACTTTGCCTTCAAGTTAGCTGGAAAGGAGTGTCCCGTGCCAAATCTCTTTGTAAGTCACAGTTCATTCGTTGTGACCGATGTATTTGTACTGAGTGAAATGAAATTCAGTGTGAAGAGAGTGTAGAATGGGCTATGACGTGGCCTGTGTTGGTGTAGCAGTCTGAACCACTTCTGGAGTACATGTAAAATGTACCACTGCCAGCATGGCTTTGAATCTGGCCCACTGCTCTTTCAGTATATCTCTCGCCTACCTTTCACCTCCATCGCTCTCTATCCAATAAACATACAAATACTTATATGAATAAAGACTTATGACTATATATATATATATATATATATATATATATATATATATATATATATATATAGTGGCAGATCAGGGTGTTGTGTCAAGACGTTTACACAGATCAGACACGGACAGAGTATGATTAGCTCGGTTTCAAGGGTGTTTATTAATACAATAATCAAAAGGAAAGGTTAAGGTCTCCGGCTACACAGAAGTGACCTTACTTCCCCCAGTCCTCTCCCATGTGCTGCCCTTCTGACAGCTTTATGGGCCTTGCACAGCTGTTGAGCAATCTGCCCTTAATTACTCACCAGCTCCCAGTTAGGCCTGTCTGGGAGCCCGTCGATGCCTGGCACGTCCAGCAGATGGAGCCACCGCCTTGTGATGTATCCTCCATCTGTCACCAGGCCTCGACGAGTCTCCCCCTGGTGGCTGACCTGCTGTACGCCACTATATATATATATATACGATTTTTGTCCAGCAACACATGGTTGGATCTGTCCCTCTGCAGAGCTCTCCCCATGATGCTCCATGAGTTAGTTAGGGTTAGATGCTAGTTGTCTAACATCATGATTTGTCTCCTCCCAACGTCACTTCCTGAGTTAGTTAGGGTTAGATGCTAGTTGTCTAACATCATGATTTGTCTCCTCCCAACGTCACTTCCTGAGTTAGTTAGGGTTAGATGCTAGTTGTCTAACATATGATTTGTCTCCTGCAGAGCTCTCCTCTCCCGACGTCACTTCCTGAGCCACTCACAGCCAGCGAGGTTGCTGCTAGGAAGAGCAAGACGAAAGCCAGGTACAGTCACATGTCACTGTGTTATAGATATTCTGTAACATTTTCAGATCTCTAGCAAAAGGGATTTAATCTCAAGGAGAATGTATAAATAAAGGTTATGTGAAAGAGAAGTCATACATTTTCTACTAAGTGTTCTTCTGGTTACCACTTTTTCAGAATCACAGAGTCCGTGGGCCCGACAGCAACTTCAATCACTCCGAGACAGAGACCCAAAGCTGCCAACAGTAATGTGCTACCCATCCCTGTAGCCAACACTGCTGTCACCCCAATCGCTTTCACGCCCATCGTCACCCCCACGGCTGTGCCTTCTGTACCTGTTAGCAATGGGCAGAAAGGTGAGAGTTCAAAAGTACTGTGTGTGTGTGTGTGTGTTTATCTGCCGTTGTGCCCTTGAGCAAGACACTGAACCCCTAAGCGGCTCTCTCTCCCCCCATGGGCAATGCACCTTGGCTGACCCTGTGCATCTCACTGTGTGTGCATTGTTTTGGGGGGGGAGTTGACAATAGCCTCGCAGAGCCGCCTGATCCCGCAAGCTTACACTTCCCGGACGAGCTAAACACATTCTTTGTACGCTTCGAGGAAAACAACATTAACGCTCAAGAGGACTGTGTGCTCTCGTTCTCCGTGGTCGACGTGAGTAAGTCATTTAAGTGTGTTAACCCTCGCGAGGCTGCCGGCCCAGACGGCATCCCAAGCTGCGTCCTCAGACCAGCTGGCTGGAGGGTTTACGGACATATTCAATCTCTCCGTATCCCAGTCTGTTGTCCCTACTTGCTTCAATATGTCCACGATTGTTCCTGTACCCAAGAAAGCGAAGGTGTAACTGAACTAAATGACTATCGCCCCATTAGCACTCACCTCCATCATCATGAAGTGCTTTGAGAGGCTAGTCAATTTTCATATCACCTTACCTGCCACCCTAGATACACTCCAATTCGCATATCTCCCCAAAAGATCCATGGACAACGCAATCGCCATCACACTGCACACTGCCCTATCCCATCTGGACAAGAGGAATACCTACGTAAGAATGCTGTTCATTGACTATAGCTCAGCCTTCAACACCATAGTGCCCTCCAAGCTCATCATTAAGCTTGGGGCCCTGGGTCTGAACCACACCCTTTGTAACTGGGTCCTGGACTTCCTGACGGGCCGCCCCCAGGTGATGAAGGGAGGCAACAACACCACTACGCTGATCCTCAACACGGGGGCGTGTGCTCAGCCCCCTCCAGTACTCCCTGTTCACCCACAACTGTGTGGGCACGCACGTCTCCAACTTAATCATCAAGTTTGCTGATTACATAAGTGGTAGACCTGATTACCAACAACGATGAGACGGCCTACAGGAAGGAGGTGAGGGCCCTGGCGTAGTGGTGCCAGGAAAATAACCTCTCTCTCTCAATGTCAACAAAACAAAGGAGCAGATCGTGGACTTCAGGAGACAGCAGAGGGAACACGCCCCCATCCACATCGACTGGGCCGCAGTGGAGAGGGTCAAAAGCTTCAGCGTGCACATTGACAACCTGAAATGGTCCCCTTCACACAGACAGGCTGAGAAAATTTGTCTCGTCTCCTAAGACCCTCACAAACTTCTACAAATGCACCATTGAGAGCATCCTGTACGGGAATCGCACCGTCCGCAACCTCAGGGCTCTCCAGAGGGTGGTGCGTTCAGCCCAACGCCCTCCAGGACATCTAGGGCACCCGGTGTCACGGGAAAGCCAAGAAGATCATCATCAAGGACCTTAGCCACCTGAGCCACAGCCTGTTCACCCCGCTACCATCCAGCGGTGCATGAAAGCTGGGACCAAGAGACTGATGAACAGCTTCTATCTCCAGGCCATCAGACTGTTAAACAGCCAACACCAGCTGGCCTCCACCCAGTACCCTGCTTAGTAACTGTTACTAGCGGCTACCACCCGGTACTCAACCCTGCACCTTAGAAACCACTGCCCTATGTGCATAGTCACTGAACCCTTTAATAATGTTTACATACTGTTTTACCTACTTGATATGTGTATTCTAGTCAAGGCTCATCCTATATAACTACTGCTGTACACTCCTTTTCTATTCACATAGTGTCCATAATGTCTATACACACCATCCTGTTTAACTACTGCTGTACACTCCTTTTCTATTCACATAGTGTCCATAATGTCTATACACACCATCCTGTTTAACTACTGCTGTACACTCCTTTTCTATTCACATAGTGTCCATAATGTCTATACACACCATCCTGTTTAACTACTGCTGTACACTCCTTTTCTATTCACATAGTGTCCATAATGTCTTTACACACCATCCTGTTTAACTACTGCTGTACACTCCTTTTCTATTCACATAGTGTCCATAATGTCTATACACACCATCCTGTTTAACTACTGCTGTACACTCCTTTTCTATTCACAGTGTCCATAATGTCTTTACACACCATCCTGTTTAACTACTGCTGTACACTCCTTTTCTATTCACATAGTGTCCATAATGTCTATACACACCATCCTGTTTAACTACTGCTGTACACACCTTTTCTATTCACATAGTGTCCATAATGTCTATACACACCATCCTGTTTAACTACTGCTGTTCACTCCTTTTCTATTCACATAGTGTCCATAATGTCTATACACACCATCCTGTTTAACTACTGCTGTACACTCCTTTTCTATTCACATAGTGTCCATAATGTCTATACACACCATCCTGTTTAACTACTGCTGTACACTCCTTTTCTATTCACATAGTGTCCATAATGTCTATACACACCATCCTGTTTAACTACTGCTGTACACTCCTTTTCTATTCACATAGTGTCCATAATGTCTTTACACACCATCCTGTTTAACTACTGCTGTACACTCCTTTTCTATTCACATAGTGTCCATAATGTCTATACACACCATCCTGTTTAACTACTGCTGTACACTCCTTTTCTATTCACATAGTGTCCATAATGTCTATACACACCATCCTGTTTAACTACTGCTGTACACACCTTTTCTATTCACATAGTGTCCATAATGTCTATACACACCATCCTGTTTAACTACTGCTGTACACACCTTTTCTATTCACATAGTGTCCATAATGTCTATACACACCATCCTGTTTAACTACTGCTGTACACTCCTTTTCTATTCACATAGTGTCCATAATGTCTATACACACCATCCTGTTTAACTACTGCTGTACACTCCTTTTCTATTCACATAGTGTCCATACTGTCTATACACACCATCCTGTTTAACTACTGCTGTACACGCCTTTTCTATTCACATAGTGTCCATAATGTCTTTACACACCATCCTGTTTAACTACTGCTGTACACTCCTTTTCTATTCACATAGTGTCCATAATGTATATACACACCATCCTGTTTAACTACTGCTGTACACTCCTTTTCTATTCACATAGTGTCCATAATATCTATACACACCATCCTGTTTAACTACTGCTGTACACTCCTTTTCTATTCACATAGTGTCCATAATGTCTATACACACCATCCTGTTTAACTACTGCTGTACACTCCTTTTCTATTCACATAGTGTCCATAATGTCTATACACACCATCCTGTTTAACTACTGCTGTACACACCTTTTCTATTCACATAGTGTCCATAATGTCTTTACACACCATCCTGTTTAACTACTGCTGTACACTCCTTTTCTATTCACATAGTGTCCATAATGTCTATACACACCATCCTGTTTAACTACTGCTGTACACTCCTTTTCTATTCACATAGTGTCCATAATGTCTATACACACCATCCTGTTTAACTACTGCTGTACACTCCTTTTCTATTCACATAGTGTCCATAATGTCTATACACACCATCCTGTTTAACTACTGCTGTACACTCCTTTTCTATTCACATAGTGTCCATAATGTCTTTACACACCATCCTGTTTAACTACTGCTGTACACTCCTTTTCTATTCACATAGTGTCCATAATGTCTATACACACCATCCTGTTTAACTACTGCTGTACACTCCTTTTCTATTCACATAGTGTCCATAATGTCTATACACACCATCCTGTTTAACTACTGCTGTACACACCTTTTCTATTCACATAGTGTCCATAATGTCTATACACACCATCCTGTTTAACTACTGCTGTACACACCTTTTCTATTCACATAGTGTCCATAATGTCTATACACACCATCCTGTTTAACTACTGCTGTACACTCCTTTTCTATTCACATAGTGTCCATAATGTCTATACACACCATCCTGTTTAACTACTGCTGTACACTCCTTTTCTATTCACATAGTGTCCATACTGTCTATACACACCATCCTGTTTAACTACTGCTGTACACGCCTTTTCTATTCACATAGTGTCCATAATGTCTTTACACACCATCCTGTTTAACTACTGCTGTACACTCCTTTTCTATTCACATAGTGTCCATAATGTATATACACACCATCCTGTTTAACTACTGCTGTACACTCCTTTTCTATTCACATAGTGTCCATAATGTCTATACACACCATCCTGTTTAACTACTGCTGTACACTCCTTTTCTATTCACATAGTGTCCATAATGTCTATACACACCATCCTGTTTAACTACTGCTGTACACTCCTTTTCTATTCACATAGTGTCCATAATGTCTATACACACCATCCTGTTTAACTACTGCTGTACACTCCTTTTCTATTCACATAGTGTCCATAATGTCTATACACACCATCCTGTTTAACTACTGCTGTACACTCCTTTTCTATTCACATAGTGTCCATAATGTCTTTACACACCATCCTGTTTAACTACTGCTGTACACTCCTTTTCTATTCACATAGTGTCCATAATGTCTATACACACCATCCTGTTTAACTACTGCTGTACACGCCTTTTCTATTCACATAGTGTCCATAATGTCTTTACACACCATGCTGTTTAACTACTGCTGTACACTCCTTTTCTATTCACATAGTGTCCATAATGTCTATACACACCATCCTGTTTAACTACTGCTGTACACTCCTTTTCTATTCACATAGTGTCCATAATGTCTATACACACCATCCTGTTTAACTACTGCTGTACACTCCTTTTCTATTCACATAGTGTCCATAATGTCTATACACACCATCCTGTTTAACTAATGCTGTACACTCCTTTTCTATTCACATAGTGTCCATAATGTCTATACACACCATCCTGTTTAACTACTGCTGTACACTCCTTTTCTATTCACATAGTGTCCATAATGTCTATACACACCATCCTGTTTAACTACTGCTGTACACTCCTTTTCTATTCACATAGTGTCCATAATGTCTATACACACCATCCTGTTTAACTACTGCTGTACACTCCTTTTCTATTCACATAGTGTCCATAATGTCTTTACACACCATCCTGTTTAACTACTGCTGTACACTCCTTTTCTATTCACATAGTGTCCATAATGTCTATACACACCATCCTGTTTAACTACTGCTGTACACTCCTTTTCTATTCACATAGTGTCCATAATGTCTATACACACCATCCTGTTTAACTACTGCTGTACACTCCTTTTCTATTCACATAGTGTCCATAATGTCTTTACACACCATCCTGTTTAACTACTGCTGTACACTCCTTTTCTATTCACATAGTGTCCATAATGTCTATACACACCATCCTGTTTAACTACTGCTGTACACGCCTTTTCTATTCACATAGTGTCCATAATGTCTTTACACACCATCCTGTTTAACTACTGCTGTACACGCCTTTTCTATTCACATAGTGTCCATAATGTCTTTACACACCATGCTGTTTAACTACTGCTGTACACTCCTTTTCTATTCACATAGTGTCCATAATGTCTATACACACCATCCTGTTTAACTACTGCTGTACACTCCTTTTCTATTCACATAGTGTCCATAATGTCTATACACACCATCCTGTTTAACTACTGCTGTACACTCCTTTTCTATTCACATAGTGTCCATAATGTCTATACACACCATCCTGTTTAACTAATGCTGTACACTCCTTTTCTATTCACATAGTGTCCATAATGTCTATACACACCATCCTGTTTAACTACTGCTGTACACTCCTTTTCTATTCACATAGTGTCCATAATGTCTATACACACCATCCTGTTTAACTACTGCTGTACACTCCTTTTCTATTCACATAGTGTCCATAATGTCTATACACACCATCCTGTTTAACTACTGCTGTACACTCCTTTTCTATTCACATAGTGTCCATAATGTCTTTACACACCATCCTGTTTAACTACTGCTGTACACTCCTTTTCTATTCACATAGTGTCCATAATGTCTATACACACCATCCTGTTTAACTACTGCTGTACACTCCTTTTCTATTCACATAGTGTCCATAATGTCTATACACACCATCCTGTTTAACTACTGCTGTACACTCCTTTTCTATTCACATAGTGTCCATAATGTCTTTACACACCATCCTGTTTAACTACTGCTGTACACTCCTTTTCTATTCACATAGTGTCCATAATGTCTATACACACCATCCTGTTTAACTACTGCTGTACACACCTTTTCTATTCACATAGTGTCCATACTGTCTATACACACCATCCTGTTTAACTACTGCTGTACACTCCTTTTCTATTCACATAGTGTCCATAATGTCTATACACACCATCCTGTTTAACTACTGCTGTACACTCCTTTTCTATTCACATAGTGTCCATAATGTCTATACACACCATCCTGTTTAACTACTGCTGTACACTCCTTTTCTATTCACATAGTGTCCATAATGTATATACACACCATCCTGTTTAACTACTGCTGTACACTCCTTTTCTATTCACATAGTGTCCATAATGTCTATACACACCATCCTGTTTAACTACTGCTGTACACTCCTTTTCTATTCACATAGTGTCCATAATGTCTATACACACCATCCTGTTTAACTAATGCTGTACACTCCTTTTCTATTCACATAGTGTCCATAATGTCTATACACACCATCCTGTTTAACTACTGCTGTCCACTCCTTTTCTATTCACATAGTGTCCATAATGTCTATACACACCATCCTGTTTAACTACTGCTGTACACTCCTTTTCTATTCACATAGTGTCCATAATGTCTATACACACCATCCTGTTTAACTACTGCTGTCCACTCCTTTTCTATTCATATAGTGTCCATAATGTCTATACACACCATCCTGTTTAACTACTGCTGTACACTCCTTTTCTATTCACATAGTGTCCATAATGTCTATACACACCATCCTGTTTAACTACTGCTGTACACTCCTTTTCTATTCACATAGTGTCCATAATGTCTTTACACACCATCCTGTTTAACTACTGCTGTACACTCCTTTTCTATTCACATAGTGTCCATAATGTCTATACACACCATCCTGTTTAACTACTGCTGTACACTCCTTTTCTATTCACATAGTGTCCATAATGTCTATACACACCATCCTGTTTAACTACTGCTGTACACTCCTTTTCTATTCACATAGTGTCCATAATGTCTTTACACACCATCCTGTTTAACTACTGCTGTCCACTCCTTTTCTATTCACATAGTGTCCATAATGTCTATACACACCATCCTGTTTAACTACTGCTGTACACTCCTTTTCTATTCACATAGTGTCCATAATGTCTTTACACACCATCCTGTTTAACTACTGCTGTACACTCCTTTTCTATTCACATAGTGTCCATAATGTCTATACACACCATCCTGTTTAACTACTGCTGTCCACTCCTTTTCTATTCACATAGTGTCCATAATGTCTTTACACACCATCCTGTTTAACTACTGCTGTACACTCCTTTTCTATTCACATAGTGTCCATAATGTCTATACACACCATCCTGTTTAACTACTGCTGTACACTCCTTTTCTATTCACATAGTGTCCATAATGTCTATACACACCATCCTGTTTAACTACTGCTGTACACTCCTTTTCTATTCACATAGTGTCCATAATGTCTATACACACCATCCTGTTTAACTACTGCTGTACACTCCTTTTCTATTCACATAGTGTCCATAATGTCTATACACACCATCCTGTTTAACTACTGCTGTACACTCCTTTTCTATTCACATAGTGTCCATAATGTCTATACACACCATCCTGTTTAACTACTGCTGTACACTCCTTTTCTATTCACATAGTGTCCATAATGTCTATACACACCATCCTGTTTAACTACTGCTGTACACTCCTTTTCTATTCACATAGTGTCCATAATGTCTATACACACCATCCTGTTTAACTACTGCTGTACACACCTTTTCTATTCACATAGTGTCCATAATGTCTATACACACCATCCTGTTTAACTACTGCTGGACACTCCTTTTCTATTCACATAGTGTCCATAATGTCTATACACACCATCCTGTTTAACTACTGCTGTACACTCCTTTTCTATTCACATAGTGTCCATAATGTCTATACACACCATCCTGTTTAACTACTGCTGTACACTCCTTTTCTATTCACATAGTGTCCATAATGTATATACACACCATCCTGTTTAACTACTGCTGTACACTCCTTTTCTATTCACATAGTGTCCATAATGTATATACACACCATCCTGTTTAACTACTGCTGTCCACTCCTTTTCTATTCACATAGTGTCCATAATGTCTATACACACCATCCTGTTTAACTACTGCTGTACACTCCTTTTCTATTTATTTACTGTCCATAATGTCTATACACACCATCCTGTTTAACTACTGCTGTACACTCCTTTTCTATTTATTTACTGTCCATAATGTCTATACACACCATCCTGTTTAACTACTGCTGTACACTCCTTTTCTATTCACATAGTGTCCATAATGTCTATACACACCATCCTGTTTAACTACTGCTGTACACTCCTTTTCTATTCACATAGTGTCCATAATGTCTATACACACCATCCTGTTTAACTACTGCTGTACACTCCTTTTCTATTCACATAGTGTCCATAATGTCTATACACACCATCCTGTTTAACTACTGCTGTACACTCCTTTTCTATTCACATAGTGTCCATAATGTCTATACACACCATCCTGTTTAACTACTGCTGTTCACTCCTTTTCTATTCACATAGTGTCCATAATGTCTATACACACCATCCTGTTTAACTACTGCTGTACACACCTTTTCTATTCACATAGTGTCCATAATGTCTATACACACCATCCTGTTTAACTACTGCTGTACACTCCTTTTCTATTCACATAGTGTCCATAATGTCTATATTTTTGGAGATTGTGTATTGTATTATTACTGTACTGTTGGAGCTGGGAACACAAGCATTTAGCTGCTCCTGCAATAACATCTGCAAATCTGTGTACGCGACTTGATTTACATTAATCGCTGCACAGATATTTGAAAGTAACTTGCGGGATCAGGCGGCTTTGCGAGGCTAGGTTGACAAAGAACAGGAGACAAATGTCAGGTTTTTCACAAAATGGACAATAAAGTGTCTCTACGCTTATCACAGCGACTACCCCAGGGAACGGGCAGCCGGTGGCTCCGCAGACAGCCAACAGGATCCTCCAACAGCTGCAACCTGGAGACCTGCGTCTGCAACAACAACAACAACAACAAGATCAACAACATCCTGTCCATCCACAGCAGCTCCAATACCTTCAGGTATTACTGAGTAACCCTCACACTGTATGACACAAGGGGCATGCGAAGAGGGGCACACCGTAGCAAACAGTGTCAACGCTGCTCCAGGCACTGCTACTAGTCCACCCTGAAAGGTGATAGGCTGTGCCGGGTAGATCCTGAACTGTACAGAAAGAGCCACATGATCTATCAATCTGTAAATAATGTAGAGAAATCTAAACTGTGACTTTTTTTAAGATAAGCTACAGTGGGGGAAAAAAGTATTTAGTCAGCCACCAATTGTGCAAGTTCTCCCACTTAAAAAGATAAGAGAGGCCTGTAATTTTCATCATAGGTACACTTCAACTATGACAGACAAAATGAGAAGAAAAAAATCCAGAAAATCACATTGTAGGATTTTTAATGAATTTATTTGCAAATTATGGTGGAAAATAAGTATTTGGTCAATAACAAAAGTTTCTCAATACTTTGTTATATACCCTTTGTTGGCAATGACACAGGTCAAATGTTTTCTGTAATTCTTCACAAGGTTTTCACACACTGTTGCTGGTATTTTGGCCCATTCCTCCATGCAGATCTCCTCTAGAGCAGTGATGTTTTGGGGCTGTCACTGGGCAACACGGACTTTCAACTCCCTCCAAAGATTTTCTATGGGGTTGAGATCTGGAGACTGGCTAGGCCACTCCAGGACCTTGAAATGCTTCTTACGAAGCCACTCCTTCGTTTCCCGGGCGGTGTGTTTGGGATCATTGTCATGCTGAAAGACCCAGCCACGTTTCATCTTCAATGCCCTTGCTGATGGAAGGAGGTTTTCACTCAAAATCTCACGATACATGGCCCCATTTATTCTTTCCTTTACACAGATCAGTCGTCCTGGTCACTTTGCAGAAAAACAGCCCCAAAGCATGATGTTTCCACCCCCATGCTTCACAGTAGGTATGGTGTTCTTTGGATGCAACTCAGCATTCTTTGTCCTCCAAACACGACGAGTTGAGTTTTTACCAAAAAGTTCTATTTTGGTTTCATCTGACCATATGACATTCTCCCAATCCTCTTCTGGATCATCCAAATGCACTCTAGCAAACTTCAGACGGGCCTGGACATGTACTGGCTTAAGCAGAGGGACACGTCTGGCACTGCAGGATTTGAGTCCCTGGCGGCGTAGTGTGTTACTGATGGTAGGCTTTGTTACTTTGGTCCCAGCTCTCTGCAGGTCATTCACTAGGTCCCCCCGTGTGGTTCTGGGATTTTTGCTCACCATTCTTGTGATCATTTTGACCCCACGGGGTGAGATCTTGCGTGGAGCCCCAGATCGAGGGAGATTATCAGTGATCTTATATGTCTTCCATTTCCTAATAATTGCCCCCACAGTTGATTTCTTCAAACCAAGCTGCTTACCTATTGCAGATTCAGTCTTCCCAGCCTGGTGCAGGTCTACACTTTTGTTTCTGGTGTCCTTTGACAGCTCTTTGGTCTTGGCCATAGTGGAGTTTGGAGTGTGACTGTTTGAGGTTGTGGACAGGTGTCTTTTATACTGATAACAAGTTCAAACAGGTGCCATTAATACAGGTAACGAGTGGAGGACAGAGGAGCCTCTTAAAGAAGAAGTTACAGGTCTGTGAGAGCCAGAAATCTTGCTTGTTTGTATTTGACCAAATACTTATTTTCCACCATAATTTGCAAATAAATTCATTAAAAATCCTACAATGTGATTTTCTGGATTTTTTTCCCTCAATTTGTCTGTCATAGTTGACGTGTACCTATGATGAACATTACAGGCCTCTCTCATCTTTTTAAGTGGGAGAACTTGCACAATTGGTGGCTGACTAAATACTTTTTCCCCCCACTGTATCTCTGTTCCCTTAAACAGTACCAGCAGGTCCTTCAGCAGTCGATCCAGCTCCAACAACCACAGCAGCAGGCCCTGCTCCAACAACAGATGATGATGATGATGCAGCCCATGTATCAGCAGGCCCAGGCCCAGGCCCACTACACAGCCATGGTAAGAGCCAAGCCCATTGTCTGGTGTCGTCTAATTTGGCTTTATAAAGGAAATGCACCTTTTTTTTTTTTTGTCTCTTATCAGCTTTACATGCTGACCAAACAGCCTCTGCATGTGGATTTTTTGTCTTATCCCCCCCCACCAGGCACGTTCGTGACACGCAGGTTAAAATACCAAAACCAACTGTGAACCAACTGTATTAATTTGGGGACGGGTCGAAACACACATGGAACATTCACGGACATTTAGCTAGTTTGCTGTTGCTAGCTAATTTGTGCTTGGAGATAAACCTTGGGTTATTTTACCTGAAATTTCTAGTCCTTTTTTTTACTGTTGGATCTTTGTAGAATTTTGACCCATTTTTAAGTCACACAAAATCATGTGATCTCTACTCCGACAATTAATCCACAGATAAAAATGGAAACCTAGTTCGTTTTCTTTGATTTAAACTCTCCTGGTTCATTCTTCTGTGGATTTTATATGGCGGTTGGCAACCAACTTTAAGGTGCATTACGGTCACCAACTGGACTGGAGTGTGGACCTCGTTCATCTTTCAATCACCCTTGTGGGTTAGTATGCTCCTAAAAACCAATGAGTAGATGAGAGGCGGGACTTGCAGCGTGTCAAGCGTCCTATTTTAGCACCTGGCTACGCAGATGCCCGTTGACCCGCACAAGCAGTTTGGATGAAATGATTGAAAATCATGCATGTGTACATTTGTTTTGTAGTGCACTCAACGCGGGTGGTCAGCATGTTATCCCTTGCGAATAACATGTATAGCAGCGAAACTCAACCTGCGGACCGCAGTACGGACCCAGAGAAGGGTCAATCCGGACTGGACAACATCGCATTTTGTTATATAAAAGTCAATGCGTTATTTTTTTAGACAGCTTTAAAAAATCAACCGGGCGCAGCGGCCTCACTTAACTCAGCAACCTCTGTCGCTCTCTCTCTCTCTCGATGCAACGCCCACCTCTACTAGTGTCTAATCCAATCGTGTGGTTATATGCAAATACAAGAGGCCACGTTTTACCCAATCACATTAATCAACCCTCTGCGGAACCTTGGGACAAGCAGGCGGAAAGAAACAGAAAGATCTTACCGCGGTTCAACTGTTAATATCACAGATAGGAGCTTAGTTACCAGGATCAACTGTTAATATCACAGATAGGAGCTTAGTTACCAGGATCAACTGTTAATATCACAGATAGGAGCTTAGTTACCAGGATCAACTGTTAATATCACAGATAGGAGCTTAGTTACCAGGATCAACTGTTAATATCACAGATAGGAGCTTAGTTACCAGGATCAACTGTTAATATCACAGATAGGAGCTTAGTTACCAGGATCAACTGTTAATATCACAGATAGGAGCTTAGTTACCAGGATCAACTGTTAATATCACAGATAGGAGCTTAGTTACCAGGATCAACTGTTAATATCACAGATAGGAGCTTAGTTACCAGGATCAACTGTTAATATCACAGATAGGAGCTTAGTTACCAGGATCAACTGTTAATATCACAGATAGGAGCTTAGTTACCAGGATCAACTGTAAATATCACAGATAGGAGCTTAGTTACCAGGATCAACTGTTAATATCACAGATAGAAGGAGCTTAGTTACCAGGATCAACTGTTAATATGGCTTGTTAAAAAAATAAAAAAAAGTTTACTCTGAAAACCGTATATTCAAAGACGAGTGGACGGAACAGTATTTATTAATTCTCCCTGCAACTAGCACAAAACCAATGATGCCTGATATGCAGGGAGTCCGTAGCTCTCCTGAAAAGTGCCAATGTTAAGCACCATTATGACACCAGGCATAGTAAACTGGATCAGACGTATCCCCTGAACACAGAGGTGAGAACAAACTGGATTAACCAACTCAACTCCCAATATGGGAGGTCCACCAAAGTCCTTGTCAATTCTCTGACAGCCCAACAACGTGTTATGGAGTGTTCACTGAGGATAGCTTGGGTTTTTGGGAAAACACACACAACCATTTTCGGACGCTGAGATGGTAAAAGAAAGACGTGTGAAGTTGCTGACACATTGCTTGAAGGTGAACAAAAAGATGAGCTCAGGGAAGAAAATGTGGCTCTGAAGGAGCAGGCTGGTGATTGGCTCTGAAGGAGCAGGCTGGTGATTGGCTCTGAAGGAGCAGGCTGGTGATTGGCTCTGAAGGAGCAGGCTGGTGATTGGCTCTGAAGGAGCAGGCTGGTGATTGGCTTTGAAGGAGCAGGCTGGTGATGGTGACCTTGTCACTTTCTGGGGAAAGATGGCGCCTGCAGCTGACGTCTCTGTTGTCAAGAATCTGGCACTATACATCCTGACCATGTTTGGCTCCACAGACAGCTGTGAATCAGCCTTCTCCAAAATGAACTTTATTTAAAAACAAATACCGCACCAGGCTCACCAATGAACACCTGCACCAGTGTCTCAGTTGCTCTCACACCATTTGTGCCAAAGTTCAAAGCATTGGCAGGAGACAGAAAGTGTAATTTCTCTAATTTAATACAGGGCAAGGCCCACAGTGACGTTCTGTTCATTCAGATTATTATTATTGTTGTTCAACTCTCCTTTGTTCTCCAGAAAACATGCACTTTATTTTATTTAAATATTATGTTTTATTCGAGGCCCATGTGCAATGGTTCACAGTGCACTTTTTTGCATAGACAATTATGCAACCACTTTTGTTCTTCAGCAATGTCGATGCAATGTTGCACGTGTTTACGTTCAAAATAAGTTTTTCTTGGTCTCATTTAATGTATTTAATGTGCATTTTATATAACAACATGTTTCCTAAGTCGTAGACGACTATGTTTGTTACTACGCTGTACCTGGTAAAGGACGACCTCCATCCGGACCTTTGCCACTGGACCTTCTCAAATAGTAGTTGATTACCCTGCTGTATAGCTACTTCCAGCGTTGAGGATTTGTGTGTTAATTTATTTTTTGAATGTTTCTTAAACACTCAGTGGCCTGAGTGTTCAGATGGAGAGTGTAGCAGACTGATTTTCCCCTTTTTGTATAATCGCTTCATATGTCACAATTTAACACGGCGACACACACACACACACACACACACAGCGAACCGGTGGAGTTCACCCCCCCTCTCCTCTGCTATCCTCTGACTGTGGGGACGGAGCAGATTGCTGCTGAAATTAAACAGATGGGAACCGTTCGGTGGAATACAAGCTAAAAATGAATGTACAGTATGTATTTGGAGGGCTGGTGTTTGGCCACAGAGGGGTACGTAAACAGGATTTTTGGGATAAAGTTGACTATGAAGGAACTTCTGTTTTGCACTTGGAAAGCTTGGCAGAGAGTCCTGTTTTAGTGAGCAACGTTCTATGGTCATGTTTCTGTGCTCGTTTTGAGGCTGGGATTTAGGGCATCTCTGACACATAGTGAAATAGCCAGCTGGTTACCATCTTGGCCCGCTGCCCTGTTACAAACTGTGTTGTTGCACGCCACAACAAGAAATTGAAATTTACAGGTCAATCACTTGCAGTTTTTCGCCGTTATCAACTTATAATCAAAATATCTAACACCATTTTGCTGCTGATACCTCCCTTTCCTAGTTTTCCTATTGATCATACTTCTATGTATTGAATTCATACTGTCTATAATCATGTCTGTAAGCCATATTCATCATGACATCACCGTTAGTTACCTCCTTCCCTTCCCCTGTCAGATGCATCAGTACCAACAGGCTTTTGTACAACAACAACAACAACGCCAGCAACTACAACAACATCCCACCCAGCAGCCCTATGTCACCTCTCATCTGGAGTACCAGCTTCCCCTAGGCTCCTATAACCCAGCTGGGCCTGGGACTATGTCTGGGCCTGTGACTGGGACTATGTCTGGGCCTGTGACTGGGACTATGTCTGGCCCTGTGACTGGGACTATGTCTGGGCCTGTGACTGGGACTATGTCTGGGCCTGTGACTACGTCCCCTGTTGAGCCTCCATCCACTAACACCAGGTAAACATCCCTCACCTCATAACCTCAACTGTTTGTGCACTCCAATATCTATAAAATGTTCTCTCTCTCTCTCTGTCTCTCTCTCTCTCTGTCTCTCTCTCTCTCTCTCTCTCTCTGTCTCTCTGTCTCTCTGTCTCTCTGTCTCTCTGTCTCTCTCTCTGTCTCTCTGTCTGTCTCTCTGTCTCTCTGTCTCTCTGTCTCTCTGTCTCTCTCTCTCTCTCTCTCTCTCTCTGTCTCTCTCTCTCTCTCTCTCTCTCTCTCTGTCTCTCTGTCTCTCTCTCTCTCTCTGTCTCTCTGTGTGTGTAGAAACCATCTGGTGGACCTAAAGGTGACCACCCCTCCCCCCCAGACCCTGGTCACTCCCCAGAGCCACCCTCCTGACATGTCCCGCTGGAACCCCTTTGGAGAGGACAACTTCTTCAAACTCACAGAGGAGGAGCTGCTGGACCGAGAGTTCGACCGCCTCAGAGCAAGCAAGTGTCCCGTCTTTTACCTTCCCCCGTACCTCTACTGTTCCACCTCTGGCGCTGCTTTTCCTGCTCTTAGTTGCCCTATAGAAGTTTCTCAGTTGTATCTATTCATTGCAATTCATTCTGCAAATGTTCTGTTACATTTCACTCCATTTAGTGACTACACCCCTGTCTAACGATCGTCTCCCCTCTCCGCCCTAACAGGTAAACCTGTGGAGAGAACCACTAGCCAGGAGGAAGACCGACCGCTGCAGCCAATCACCCCCGCCGCCAAGCCCCTCCTCCCCGAAGACCTGTTTGGCTCCTCCCCCTTCCTGGCCAGCGCAGGCAAGTCCCCTTCCTGTCTCGCCCCGCTCCAACAGGACCCAGAACTGTAGTATGGAACCACCCTTTTCTGTCTTCCTTCCCTTATACTTAAACCCCCAACTCCACTGTTCTGGAGACCCTAAACCAGGGGTGCCAAACACCAATACTTAAACCCCCAACTCCACTGTTCTGGAGACCCTAAACCAGGGGTGCCAAACACCAATACTTAAACCCCCAACTCCACTGTTCTGGAGACCCTAAACCAGGGGTGCCAAACACCAATACTTAAACCCCCAACTCCACTGTTCTGGAGACCCTAAACCAGGGGTGCCAAACACCAATACTTAAACCCCCAACTCCACTGTTCTGGAGACCCTAAACCAGGGGTGCCAAACACCAATACTTAAACCCCCAACTCCACTGTTCTGGAGACCCTAAACCAGGGGTGCCAAACACCAATACTTAAACCCCCAACTCCACTGTTCTGGAGACCCTAAACCAGGGGTGCCAAACACCAATACTTAAACCCCCAACTCCACTGTTCTGGAGACCCTAAACCAGGGGTGCCAAACACCAATACTTAAACCCCCAACTCCACTGTTCTGGAGACCCTAAACCAGGGGTGCCAAACACCAATACTTAAACCCCCAACTCCACTGTTCTGGAGACCCTAAACCAGGGGTGCCAAACACCAATACTTAAACCCCCAACTCCACTGTTCTGGAGACCCTAAACCAGGGGTGCCAAACACCAATACTTAAACCCCCAACTCCACTGTTCTGGAGACCCTAAACCAGGGGTGCCAAACACCAATACTTAAACCCCCAACTCCACTGTTCTGGAGACCCTAAACCAGGGGTGCCAAACACCAATACTTAAACCCCCAACTCCACTGTTCTGGAGACCCTAAACCAGGGGTGCCAAACACCAATACTTAAACCCCCAACTCCACTGTTCTGGAGACCCTAAACCAGGGGTGCCAAACACCAATACTTAAACCCCCAACTCCACTGTTCTGGAGACCCTAAACCAGGGGTGCCAAACACCAATACTTAAACCCCCAACTCCACTGTTCTGGAGACCCTAAACCAGGGGTGCCAAACACCAATACTTAAACCCCCAACTCCACTGTTCTGGAGACCCTAAACCAGGGGTGCCAAACACCAATACTTAAACCCCCAACTCCACTGTTCTGGAGACCCTAAACCAGGGGTGCCAAACACCAATACTTAAACCCCCAACTCCACTGTTCTGGAGACCCTAAACCAGGGGTGCCAAACACCAATACTTAAACCCCCAACTCCACTGTTCTGGAGACCCTAAACCAGGGGTGCCAAACACCAATACTTAAACCCCCAACTCCACTGTTCTGGAGACCCTAAACCAGGGGTGCCAAACACCAATACTTAAACCCCCAACTCCACTGTTCTGGAGACCCTAAACCAGGGGTGCCAAACACCAATACTTAAACCCCCAACTCCACTGTTCTGGAGACCCTAAACCAGGGGTGCCAAACACCAATACTTAAACCCCCAACTCCACTGTTCTGGAGACCCTAAACCCAAGAGGTTGTGAAATCTGAGGAGCAGCACCCAACGATAAAGGATTATTCATTATGATCTGAAAGGCCTCTGCTGTTAGACGCTTTGTGAATACAGGCCCTTGGTGCGGAACTGCAGTCTTTTGGTGCAACAATATAGAGGATCTCAATGGTCATTATTAGCAAGTTAGACTTCGGAGAACAGAACAGTTAGTGTGTCTTGCTAATGAAGAGGATGGGGAAGTAGTGGATAATAATATGCCATTTATCGTTTAGTCACAAACCAGCAGTGAAAACGTCTAAATGTGTGACCGTTTAGCCATTTGCTGACATTTTGTAAATCTATTTATCTTATTAAACTCATTTTGAAACTAGCATATTGATATATTTTTCAGTGGCCTTAAGTCTCAAAAAGCCCTGTTAAGGTCCTCTGTAGCTCAGCTGGTAGAGCACGGCGCTTGTAACGCCAGGGTAGTGGGTTCGATCCCCGGGACCACCCATACACAAAAAAAAATATATGCACGCATGACTGTAAGTCGCTTTGGATAAAAGCATCTGCTAAATGGCATATTATTATTATATTATTAAGGAGATTTGCCTCAAATGTTTTATTGTTTGGGTTGGACTTTACTACAGACTAGACTACCGTCCACCCCTCAAAATGTAATATTACAAGAATAGTGTAACTAAAATAACTCTTAATAATGATCGTTAGAATGTTGCAAGATGTTTCTCCTATTATAATGATAAGAGTATTTGATGTGAATGTATCTCGTAACTGGTACGGTATTTCTCTTATTAGCTACTTGGACAGCTACGTTTGGTGGCAGCGGTCAGATCCCTACCTATGTTGACATATTTACATTTTAGTCATTTAGCAGACGCTCTTATCCATGAGCGACTTACAGTTAGTGAGTGCATACATTATTTTATTTTTCATACTGGCCCCCCCGTGGGAATTGAACCCACAACCCTGGCGTTGCAAACGCCATGCTCTATCAACTGAGCTACATCCCTGCCGGCCATTCCCTCCCCTACCCTGGACGACGCTGGGCCAATTGTGCCCCATGGGTCTCCCGGTCGCGGCCGGCTACGACAGATCCTGGATTCGAACCAGGATCTCTAGTGGCACAGCCTTAGACCACTGCGCCACTCGGGAGGCACTTCCTGCTCTGTAAATGTGAATTGGTTATGAGCCATTCTAACAAATAATCTAGATTAGTTATTTAAGATACACTATACAGTGAGGGAAAAAAGTATTTGATCCCCTGCTGATTTTGTACGTTTGCCCACTGACAAAGAAATGATCAGTCTATAATTTTAATGGTAGGTTTATTTGAACCTATAACCTATATACTTATTATGGACACAGTATGCTTTACATTAGTTATCTAGTTGTTATTAGTCCCATCCTTCAGCTCCATTCAACACCTCCCATCTATCTCTTAACACCATCCATATTGGATTTCTATTTGCCATATATTTTTCAACTGTACTGTGATGTTTTACAAAAGTTCTGAACCCTTCTATTCTCATTGTTTCTACAGATTGTAAATTGAAAATAAACATTTTTGCTAAAAGTATTATTATATTATTGATCGATTGACTATGACTTTTCAGATCACCCAGTAATACTATCTGCAGGGTTAGCTCCAGGTAAATATTGCAATCCTTTAGCCATTCCTGGACCTGTGTCCAAAAACAAGCTACAAATGGACAGTACCAAAACAAATGTTCTAATGATTCTGTCTCTTCGCAGCAAAATCTGCATAGCTGGGAAGATTGTATCCCCCATATAAATAACATTCTATTGGTAGCAAGAATTTTGTATAATAATTTAAATTGAAAAATTCGAAGTTTTGAATCCGGCGTCGTTTTGCGTATCAGTTCATAAACACTATGTCATGGAATCGGTACGTAAAAAATCTCTTCCCAACTATTTTGCAATCTATATGGGACGGCTGTCAATCCTTTGGTCCTTAAATGAAATTGGTATACTTTTTTATTTATCACAATTTTCTTTAACCAATTATGCAGGGCCGACAGACAAGTTCCTTACTTTTTCCCCCTTCCACTTTCCTCTTCCATTTTTGCGGTAATGCTGCAATTATTTGGTTGTAATTTTGGGTA
Source organism: Coregonus lavaretus (assembly GCF_964263955.1). Lineage (NCBI taxonomy): Eukaryota > Metazoa > Chordata > Actinopteri > Salmoniformes > Salmonidae > Coregonus > Coregonus lavaretus. The sequence goes on along the minus strand of NW_028157152.1, from coordinate 34,717 downwards.
GAGCAGACATTTCCATATGTTTTTGTTAGCTGCATGTGCGACATAACTCCACTAGTCCTACCTATGATATCATTTACGAAGATTATACCTTTTTTAAGCATTTTTTCAATGTTAAATTTTTAAATTAGTATATTTTTGTTTAACCACTATTTGTTGCGTTATTTGTTCTGTAGTTTCTGGAGGATTAAATTGAAATTGCAACCAACTTTCTATGGCTTGTTTTAGAAAAAGTGATATTTGGGAGATTTCCTTTTCAAATAACTGAAAGTGAGAGGTTGTAATCTGAATAAAGGGAAAAAGGCCTTTCTTGAACATTGGGTGAGACAATCTTACTAATTTGCTATAGAACCAGTTTGGATTTAAGTATAACTTTTGTATGACTGAAGCTTTTAGTGATAGGTCTAACGCTTTAATATTTAATAATTTCTGTCCTCCAAATTCATATTCATTATGTAAATAGGCCCGTTTAATTTAAAAAACTGTTCGCTAGGCGTAGGCAAGACCATAAGCAAATAGGTAAACTGGGATGATACTAAAGAGTTTATCAGGGTGATTTTTCCACAAATTGACAGGGATTTACCTTTCCATGGTAGCAAGATCTTATCTATTTTTGTTAACTTTCTATTAAAATGTATTGGAGTAAGATAATTTATTTCCTTTGGGATATGTATTCTGAGTATATCCACATCACCATCAGACCATTTTATTGGTAAACTACATGGTAATGTAAAAATTGTATTTTTTTAGTGATCAATACGTAATATAGTACATTTATCATAATTTGGTTGTAATCCAGAGAGGTTAGGAAAGGTATCTAGATCCTCTATGAGGCTGTGGAGGGATTCTAGTTGTGGATTTAAAATAAAACATGAATCATCAGTGTACAATGACACCTTTGTTTTTAAGCCCTGGATTTCTAATCCCTTGATATTATTGTTGGATCTGATTTTTAATAGCTAACATTTTGATGGCCATAATAAATAGATATGCCGATAGTGGAGAACCTTGTTTCACTCCTTGTGACAGTTTAAAACTTTCGTAGAAATATACATTATTTACTATTTTACACCTTGGGTTACAATACATGATGTTAACCCATTTTATAAGAGATTCTCCAAAATTGAAATGCTCCAGGCGTTAATATATAAACCCCAGTCGTACTTTATCAAATGCCTTTTCGAAGTCTGCTATGAATAGCAGGCCTGGTTTCCCAGATGTTTCATAATGTTCTATTGTTTCCAGAACTTCCCTTATATTATCTCCAATGCATCGTCCATGTAAAAAAAAAAAAATGTCTGATTAGAATGAATAATGTCCAACAATACCTTTTGAATTCTATGCGCTATACATTTTGCTAGAATTTTTGCATCACAACACTGAAGTGTAAGGGGCCTCCAATTTGGACTATTTCGTGTATGTCCATTACATGAAATCCAAATAAAAATCAATTTAATTTACAGGTTGTAATGCAACAAAATAGGAAAAACGCCAAGGGGGGATGAATACTTTTGCAAGTCGTCTTTGTACCAGTAATTATATAATTTAATTTAGTAACAACATTCTCTTGTCAAACCAACAGGTTCTAGTGTGAGGATGACAGATCAGCCTATTGAAGAGCTCAGTATCCCAGTCGCTGCCCTCGTACCTGTGGGCCAGCCAGCCCTTGAGGAAGAGCTGCAACCTCCGGTGGCAAAGGAGCACAAACCAAGTAGGAGGAGAAACTCTCCTGCCGGCGGTTCACAAACGACTCGCAAACCAGGGGGAGATGAATCAGACAGCGACTTTGAGTCAGATCCTCCTTCCCCTAAGAGCAGCGAGGAGGAAGATGAGCCGGAGAAGGACGAAGGTCTGAACAACGAGCACAGAGAGTTCTTCAACGAACTGGAAGATGTGGAGGAAACAGAGATGCTGGGACATAGGCCTCTGCTGATGGACTCAGAGGCTGAGGAAGAGTACGACAAACACAGCTCTGACTCGGACTATGAACCCAGGAAGTTTAAGGGAGGACGTACTAGGAGGCTAAAAGGAGGAGTGGCGGCAGATGCGGCTACTGCCACCCATGAGGGAAGTCCGAGAGTGGAGTCAGAAGACACTCTAATCACGATAACGCCTCCCGAGTCGCCAGGTGTGGTGGCTGTTAGACTGCCCCCTAATGTCGGTGGCATTGTGGACGTGTTTGGTACGGATGTGTTTGGTGCTGTGCCCTTCTTTCCTCCAGCGGCAGCCCCGGCAGAAAGCGCAGACATCTTCTCCGCGGCTCCCTTCAGGCAGGCGAGCCAGGAGGCCATAGTCAACCAGCCCGACCAGGCCATGGAAGAGTTAGACGTCTTTACTAAGGCTCCGTTCAGCCGGAACCTCTCCAAATCTGGCAAGACCGGAAGCAGCGACTTCTTCTCTATGGGTCGGACTCTGCCGGTGTCCCCTGAAATCATCGACCCGTTCGGCTTCTCCCCCTTCCAGCCCGGCCCCACGCCACCATCCACCTCCAGGAGCGCCGAGGACATCTTCCGTCCGGCCTTCGAGGATTCTCCCAGCCCCGAGCAGCAGAGGCTGAAGCAGCGCAGCCTCCAGAAGCTGTCTTCACGGCAGAGGAAGCTCTCTGCCGGCACCGGCGGTGGCAGCAATGGCAAGCGCCACCACAGCACGCCCACCGGCGGCCGCAGGAGCAACAAGCCCAGCTTCCGTACGCCGGAGCGTGTCCGCCGTCACAAGAAGGTTGGCAGGAGGGACTCTCAGAGCTCCAACGAGTTCCTCAGCACCTCAGACTCCAAGGAGAACATCAGCGTCGGCAGTGTAACGATGGCCGACACCGGCAAAGACAAAGGGACTTCCCTGCCTAGCCTTCCCAGTGAGGTCGACCCAATCTTGGACCCCTTCGGAGCCAATCCCTTTGGTCCTCAGGATGGCAGCCGACTTAACCAGGGCCAGTACCAAGGTCTTCTGGGGGATGGCAAAGCAGACATGGGTTCGGCCAATGGCAGGCCTCGGACTAGCTCCCTCCACGATGCGCTTGGGGACGGGAACATCATGGATGACTTTGGGGCGGTACCCTTCACAGAACTGGTGGTCCACCCTGGGCCTCAACAGCAGCCGTCACAGCCAGTGGAGCTGGACCCCTTCGGGGCTGCGCCTTTCCTTTCCAAACAGTGAATGTCTTCCTAGTCTTCCCGACACACACACTGCTGTGTTACACCAAGCCTATGGAGTCCCGGGGAGAAATTCCCTTCCAAGGGATGGCAACAAGCTTGGTGGTGTGGTAGTTGATTATCTTTTCAGCCAAATTTAACCGCGACCGGCAACTGCGCTAATGAGTGTTTCCAATGCTTTTCCCCCCCTAATGGATATTTTAATACATTAATAACTGGACTTTGGGATTAACAAAACCAACGTAAACCTGTGGATTATGGGCGATTTTATTTCAGTTCTGTATGCATTTCCTGTACCTGTTTGCTGACAAGCCTTTTATGCTGCATCACACTGAGACATGGAGATCGATCCGGTTTCACTCAAGATCGTACTGTGTAAAACAACAAGCTCGCTCAGTGATCGACTGCTTGAGTTGCTGCAAAAACAACACCTTTTGTATAGATTGTGGCCTCCTTCATGATCTACCAATAAGATTGATTAATTTAGCACCATAAAGCCTTATGGGCATGGCTCCGCCTTGCTGCACAGTTACCTTGGAAACCATTGTCTAAGCAAATGGCTAACGTTGCCTTTTGTGTCAACTGAGTAATTCCTTTAAGAGTAGGCCTTTATCATTTCACCCTACTTAGACCCTTTTCATTTCTATGCATATTTTTACATTTAGTCTATTTACAGTAGATACAGCTAATTTGTTTTGGATTTTTATTGCACTTTTATTATTTAGGAAATGTTTCATTTTAGGTTTGTTTCCAGACTTAACCTGTCAGTAAGTACTGTTCGATGTGATCTTTTACCTCAACCCAATTTTTTTTAAATCGTTATATAATTTTTGAATAAGGGGAAAAACACAACCCATTTTCCCACACGCCGATACTGAATCTAATCTAGATCAGACTACTTCCACCTCTTGAGACAGTCTCCTATCTTTCATCTGTCGGGAACATAAGCCATGCCAAAGCAGGTCTGGTGTCCAAAATGTTTTACATTTATGCACTTTCAGCATCAACTCTTCCATTGTCTAGTAATAATGGCAATTATGAATCTGAGGTTACAGAAAGGACAAATATGTTGCTGTCTGATAACCTCGTAAGTCAATAATTTTTTTTTTTTTTTTTTTTACATGTATTGAAACTCTCAATGTACTCTCAACATTTCATGACTCGGACCAAGAAGCTATTCAAAATAGCTTCTGAAGTTTTCATAATTGTATGTTCATTAATGGGAATTTTTTTGAATTTTTTGAATTTCCTGAAAAGTTTGTTTAGGAGATGAGGTTCTCAGACAGTGACGATATGTACCTACCTTTGGCACATTAACTTTGACTTAAAAAGCTGGTAGCTGCCTTTTCACCTATCCTATGGAACCATGTGATTTAATATTTTAACATGTTTCATTTTTATTTAAGGTTCATCTTGTTTTGTATTTATCATGCTATACTGCTGTCTAATAATGCAATATTTTTGGGAGGATTAAATGTGTATTGTCCTTGGAAAGTAATGTAATGCAAATTTCTAGCAATATTGATTTTATTCATAACCCAAGTTTGAGTAATAAAGTATAAAACATACAAAAAAAAGAAAAGGGATGGCTGCCGTTTTACGGGCTCCTAACCAATTGTGCTATTTTGTGTGTTTTTTCGCGTTGTTTGTAACTTATTTTGTACATAATGTTGCTGCTACCGTCTTATGACTGAAAAGAGCATCTGGAAGAGCTCGTACAATCATTGGATAACAAAATAGACGAGCTACAATCACAAATATCCTACCAACGGGACATTAAAAACTGTAATATCTTGTGTTTCACCGAGTCGTGGCTGAACGACGACATGGATAACAAACAGCTGGCAGGTTATACACTGCATTGGCAGGATAGAACAGCCGCCTCCGGTAAGACAAGGGGTGGCGGTCTGTGTATATTTGTAAACAACAGCTGGTGCACGATATCTATTATTAAGGAAGTCTCAAGGTTTTGCTCGCCTGAGGTAGAGTATCATGATAAGCTGTAGACCACACTATTTACCAAGAGAGTTTTCATCTATATGTTTCGTAGCTGTCTATTTACCACCACAAGCCGATGCTGGCACTAACACCGCACTCAACGAGCTGTATAAGGACATAAGCAAACAAGAAAATGCTTGTCCAGAAGCACCGCTCCTAGTGGCCGGGGACTTTAATGCAGGCAAACTTGAATCCGTTTTACCTAATTTCTACTAGCATGTCACTGGGAAAAAACTAGACCACCTTTACTTCACACACAGAGACACGTACAAAGCTCTCCCTCGCCCATCATTTGGAAAATCTGACCATAATTCTATCGACCTAATTCCTGCTTACAATCGAAAACTAATGCAGGACGCACCAATGACTCGCTCAATACAGAAGTTGTCAGATGACGCGGATGCTACGCTAGAGGACTGTTTTGCTAGCACAGACTGGAATATGTTCCCGGGATTCATCCAACGGCATTGAGGAGTATAACCACTTCAGTCACCGGCTTCATCAATAAGTGCGTCAACGACGTCCCCCCCCCACAGTGACCGTACATACAGTGGGGAGAACAAGTATTTGATACACTGCCGATTTTGCAGGTTTTCCTACTTACAAAGCATGTAGAGGTCTGTAATTTTTATCATAGGTACACTTCAACTGTGAGAGACGGAATGTGAAACAAAAATCCAGAAAATCACATTTGTATGATTTTTAAGTAATTAATTTGCATTTTATTGCCCCTCAGGAGATTTGGCATGGGTCCCCAGATCCTCAAAAAGTTATACAGCTGCACCATCGAGAACATCTTGACCGGTTGCAACACCGCCTGGTATGGCAACTGCTCGGCGTCCGACCTTAAGGCGCTACAGAGTGTAGTGCGTACAGCCCAGTACGTCACAGGGGCCAAGCTTCCTGCCATCCAGGACCTCTATACCAGGCGGTGTCAGTGGAATGCCCTCAGTTATAGACTGTTCTCTCTGCTACCGCACGGCAAGCTGTACCGGAGTGCCAAGTCTAGGTCCAAAAGGCTCCTTAACAGCTTCTACCCCCAAGCCATAAGACTGCTGAACAATTAATTAAATGGCCACCTTTGTTTTTACACTGCTGCTTCTCGCTGTTTATTATCTATGCATAGTCACTTTACCCCTACCTACATGTACAAATTACCTCGACTAACCTGTACCCCCGCACATTGACTCGGTACCGGTACCCCCTGTATATAGCCTCATTGTTATTTTGTTACTTTTAAAAATTTTATATATTTTTTTATATATATACTCTACCAGTCAAAAGTTTAGACACGCCTACTCATTCAAGGGTTTTTCTTTATTTGTACTATTTTTTACATTGTAGAATAATAGTGAAGACATCAAAACTATGAAATAACACATATGGAATCATGTAGTAACCAAAAAAGTGTTAAACCAATCAAAATATATTTTATATTTGAGATGCTTCAAATAGCCACCTTTTGCATTGATGACAGCTTTGCACACTCTTGGCATTCTCTCAACCAGCTTCATGAGGTAGTCACCTGGAATGCATTTTAATTAACAGGTGTGCCTTCTTAAAAGTTAATTTGTGGAATGTATTTCCTTCTTAATGCATTTGAGCCAATTAGTTGTGTTGTGGCAAGGTAGGGGTGGTATACAGAAGATAGCCCTATTTGGTAAAAGACCAAGTCCATATTATGGCAAGAACAGCTCAAATAAGCAAAGACAAACGACAGTCCATCATTACTTTAAGACATGAAGATCAGTCGATCCGGTAAATTTCAAGAGCTTTGAATGTTTCTTCAGGTGCAGTCGCAAAAACCATCAAGCGCTATGATGAAACTGGCTCTCATGAGGACCGCCACAGGAATGGAAGACCCAGAGTTACCTCTGCTGCAGAGGATAAGTTCATTAGAGTTACCAGCCTCAGAAATTGCAGCCCAAATAAATGCTTCACGGAGTTCAAGCCACAAACACAACTCAACATCAACTGTTCAGAGGGGACTGTGTGAATCAGGCCTTCATGGTCAAATTGCTGCAAAGAAACCACTACTAAAGGACACCAATAAGAAGAAGACCTGCTTGGGCCAAGAAAAACGAGCAATGGACATTAGACCGGTGGAAATGTGTCCTTTGGTCTGGAGTACAAATTGGAGATGTTTGGTTCCAACCGCTGTGGCTTCGTGAGACGCGGTGTGGGTGAACGGATGATCTCTGCATGTGTAGTTCCCACCGTAAAGCATGGAGGAGGAGATTATATGGTGTGGGGGTGCTTTGCTGGTGACACTGTCTGTGATTGATTTAGAATTCAAGGCACACTTAACCAGCATGGCTACCACAGCATGCTGCAGCGATACGCCATCCCATCTGGTTTGGGCTTAGTGGGACTATCATTTGTTTTTCAACAGGACAATGACCCAACACACCTCCAGGCTGTGTAAGGGCTATTTGATTTGTTTTTTTGGTTACTACATTATTCCATATGTGTTTTTTCATAGTTTTGATGTCTTCACTATTATTTTACAATGTAAAAAATAGTAAAAATAAAGAAAAACCCTTGAATGAGTAGGTGTGTCCTTTATGAATACAGGCCCAGATCCGATGTGCTAACAAACCCTTGTGTGTAAATCCGCTCCAGAAAGGAGCGTCTACTGTACTGTAGTATTTATAATTATTGAACATCACAGAAATTAAATAATCGCAAAATCAGAATCATTAGCTTGTCATTCTGCAACTTTTCAAGATGAAATATTGCACATTTGCAAGACTCAACATAGTTTTACATTGTCATTGCACATAACCCTAGTAGGTTTAAGAAGTACAAAGAAATCCCAGTATTCAATCAAAGATGTGTTGTCGACTACTATGTACTACTACTACTACTATATAGTTCATTTTCTGCGAACATTGGGAAATTACATTTAGAAGATGCATTGTGGAGTGTGCAAAGCTGTCATCAAGGCAAGGGTGGCTAATTTGAAGAATCTCAAATAAAAAAAATATTTTGATTTGTTGAACACTTTTTTGGTTACTACATGATTCCATATGTGTTATTTCATAGTTTTGATGTCTTCACTATTATTCTGTAATGTAGAAAATAGTAAAAATAAAGAAAAACCCTTGAATGAGTAGGTGTGTCCAAACCATTGACTGGTACGATATACAGTCGTGGTCAAAAGTTTTGCGAATGACACAAATACTAATTTTCACAATGTCTGCTGCCTAAGTTTTGATGATGGTAATTTGCATATACTCCAGAATGTCATGGAGAGTGATCAGATAAATTGCAATTAATTGCAAAGTCCCTCTTTGCCATGAAAATGAACGTAATCCCCCCCAAAAAACATTTCCACTGCATTTTAGCCCTGCCACAAAAGGACCAGCTGCCATCATGTCAGTGATTCTCTCGTTAACACAGGTGAGAGTGTTGACGAGGACAAGGCTGGAGATCACTCTGTCATGCTGATTGAGTTAGAATAACAGACTAGAAGCATTAAAAGGAGGGTGGTGCTTGAAATCATTGTTCTTCCTCTGTTAACCATGGTTACCTGCAAGGAAACTCATGCCGTCATCATTGCTTTGCACAAAAAGGGCTTCACAGGCAAGGATATTTCTGCTAGTAAGATTGCACCTAACTCAACCATTTATCGGATCATCAAGAACTTCAAGGAGAGAGGTTCAATTGTTGTGAAGAAGGCTTCAGGGCGGCCAAAAAAGTCCAGCAAGCGCCAGGACCGTCATTTAAAGTTGAGTTTAGCTGCGGGATCGGGGCACCACCAGTGCAGAGCTTGCTCAGGAATGGCAGCAGGTAGGTGTGAGTGCATCTGCACCCACCGTGAGGCGAAGACTTTTGGAGGATGGCTTGGTGTCAAGAAGGGCAGCAAAGCCTCTTCTCTCCAGGAAAAACATCAGGGACAGACAGATATTCTGCGAAAGGTATAGGAATTGGACTGCTGAGGACTGGGGTAAAGTCATTTTCTCTGATCAATCCCCTTTCCGATTGTTTGTGTCATCCGGAAAACACCTTGTCCGGAGAAGACAAGGTGAGCGCTACCATCAGTCCTGTGTCATGCCAACAGTAAAGCATCCTGAGACCATTCATGTGTGGGGTTGCTTCTCAGCCAAGGGAGTGGGCTCACTCACAATTTTGCCTACGAACACTGCCATGAATAAAGAATGGTGCCAACACATCCTCCGAGAGCAACTTATCCCAACCATCCAAGAACAGTTTGGTGACGACCAATGCCTTTTCCAGCATGATGGAGCACCTTGCCATAAAGCAAAAGTGATAACTAAGTGGCTCGGGGAACAAAACATCGACATTTTGGGTCCATGGCCAGGAAACTCCCCAGACCTTAATCCCATTGAGAACTTGTCGTTGATCCTCAAGAGGTGGGTGGACAAACAAAAACCCACAAATTCTGACAAACTCCAAGCATTGATTATGCAAGAATGGGCTGCCATCAGTCAGGATGTGGCCCAGAAGTTAATTGACAGCATGCCAGGGCAGATTGCAGAGGTCTTGAAAAAGAAGGGTCAACACTGCAAATATTGATTCTTTGCATAAACTTAATGTAATTGTCAATAAAAGCCTTTGACACTTATGGAATGCTTGTAATTATACATTCAGTATACCATAGTAACATCTGACGAAAATATCTCATAACACTGAAGCAGCGAACTTTGTGAAGACCAATACTTGTGTCATTCTCAAAACTTTTGACCGCGACTGTACAATTTTTTCAGGCAGGCGGGTTTGATTAGCTGCTCTCCAATATTGTGTGGCTTTTTAGCCTTGGCAATTAATAGCGAACACTCAAATAACGCATCCGTGGCTCTGCGTAAATCACTGCCTGCTCTTTCAAATGCTGTGGATCTTTTTGATAGTGCCATCTGCTTCTTCCTCTCAAAAACATCCTGACCGTCACCAATAGTCTCCCGGTGTTTTGTTTCCTGGGGTCGTTGCATTTTGAACCAGCACTTGACCCCTTTTCTAGTACTTTCTATGCCTCCCACCTTCAAATTAGTGAATTCAGCTATTTCAGCCACACCTGTTGGTGACAGGTGTATAAAATCGAGCACACAGCCGTGCAATCTCCATAGACAAACGTTGACAGTAGGATAGCCTTACTTAAGAGCTCAGTGACTTTCAACGTGGCACCGCTGTTATTGTGAAGGGAAAACGTCTAGGAGCAACAACGGCTCAGCCGCGAGGTGGTAGGCCACACAAGCTCACAGAACGGGACCGGCGAGTGCTGAAGCGCGTAGCGCATAAAAATGGTCTGTCCTCGGTTGCAACACTCACTACCGAGTTCCAAACTGCCTCTGGAAGCAACGTCAGCCCAAGAACTGTTCTTCGGGAGCTTCATGAAAAGGGTTTCCGTGGCCGCACACAAGCCTAAGATCACCATGCGCAATGCCAAGCGTCGGCTGGAGTGGTGTAAAGCTCGCCTCTATTGGACTCTGGAGCAGTGGAAATGCATTTTCTGGAGTGATGAATCACGCTTCACCATCTGGCAGTGCGACGGACGAATCTGGGTTTGGCGGATGCCAATGCATGGTGCCAACTGTAAAGTTTGGTTGAGGAGGAATAATGGTCTGGGGTTGTTTTTCATGGTTCGGGCTAGGCCCTTTAGTTCCAGTGAAGGGAAATCTTAACGCTACAGCATACAATGACATTCTAGATAATTCTGTGCTTCAACTTTGTGCCCTTTCCTGTTTCAGCATAACAATGCCCCTGTGCACAAAGCGAGGTCCATACAGAAATGGTTTGTTGAGATCGGTGTGGAAGAACTTGACTGGCCTGCACAGAGCCCTGACCTCAACCCCATCGAACACCTTTGGAATGAATTGGAACGCCGACTGCGAGCCAGGCCTATTCGCCCAACATCAGTGCCCGACCTCACTAATGCGCTTGTGGCTAAATGGAAGCAAGTTCCTGCAGCAATGTTCCAACATCTAGTGGAAAGCCTTCCCAGAAGAGTGGAAGCTGTTATAGCAGCACAGGGGGGACCAACTCCACTAATGATTTTGGAATGAGATGTTCGACGAGCAGGTGTTCACATACTTTTGGTAATGTAGTGTATGTGATCATATACAAATGTAAGCAAGGTTTGAAATGAATACGTTTTAGTCAAATAATATAGCTAGCTGGGCTTCTTGCAGTCAATTTGCAGTCTACAAATTATTTGTAATTATGTTTCGGCCCCCTGATGATCCGCTCAAGAAGAAATCAGCCCGCAGCTGAATCTAGTTGATGATCCCTGCCCTAAACCCTAACCGTTTGAAATGTCAACTTCAATGGGGTGACATTGGAGTTGGGATGTCCTAAAGATCCCTAATAGCAAGGATAAAGATCCTCAGGGGCGTTGTCAATGGTTTACTGGTGGCAGCAGTGAGATTTTATTTGTTTCTTGTTTTGTTGGTAGGTACAGCCTGGGTCTGTTCATTGGGGCAGCTCCTGACAGAAGGTTTATCCCAAGCTTACTCTGGGTCCAATATTTGGTTTTTGGAGCAGCAAATCCTAGTTGCTCCGCTAGGGCCATGGCTTTTGTTGAGTGATAGGGAACGCTAGCCTCGTACGAACCATCCTGATCTCGCGAGCTTACATTCTGTGTAGTGAAGCAGAATGTAAGCTCGCGAGATCAGGATGGTTCATGCCAGGCTAAGGTAACACTTCATGGTTGTGAAGGGTTGTGGTGCAGAAGGTTCCGTATTTGAGCCCAGTGATAGACACGACCTACTTTGTTACACTGGGGCAGTCCTAGGTGTTCTGCAGGTATTCTGGGCTGGGCAGTCCTAGGTGTTGTGGGTCTGTGATATGGCAGCTCCTAACATACTGGTGGCAGAAGTGGGATCCCAAGCTTATCTGCGTCTGTCTTTGGAGTAGCAGTCCTAGGCTGTGTGTCATCTGGGCAGCTAGCTCCCCTAGGACTGCCCAACGGTAGACTAAATTTTAATTTAATTTTTAATTTTAATATGCCATTTAGCAGACGCTTTTATCCAAAGCGACTTACAGTCATGCGTGCATACATTATTTATTTTTTTTTTGTGTATGGGTGGTCCCGGGGTTCGAACCCACTACCTTGGCGTTACAAGCGCCGTGCTCTACCAGCTGAGCTACAGAGGACCACGTGGGCTACAGACTACCCCTGGGATTTCCGACGCTACCATATCACAGACAGACCCACCACACCTAGGACTGCCCAGCCCAGAATACCTGCAGCACACCTAGGACTGTCCAACGGTAAGGGGTAGTCTCTACCGTTGACAGTCCTAGGTATGTATGATGAGGTCTGGGCAGGGGTGGCTGTGTCGGTGGGTTAAGATGAAGAGGGCAGCCTGGTGCCACCAGTAGAACATCACGATTACCAGCACCTGGTGGCTGGAGCCCAGGTAGTTCAACTGACCTGAGGGAGGGAACACCAGAAATCATGGTTACAGGGAATGGGTTTACAAGACAACCAAGAATGTATGGTCTCCAAACCAGGTTCATCACCATAACAACAAGTGAACCGAAATGACATTTATGCTCTATCTCAATTTGTTTTTCTGTGATTCCTTGCATCCCATCTACTCGCTTCCTTCTCACCTGTTTTAGAGACAAAAGTCCACTCACACCTTCTCCAAATCTATTTTAAAGAAGGTGAGTTGTATTGAGAAAGAGGTCAACTCAACAGCTTACCTGGGAAGTAGCGTTCAGGAACCTTAGAGATGTGAAGGACATCCTTCAACTGGAATTTCTGGAGAAAAAAAAAAGGGATTTGGGGGAAAGTTACCAGACTTGTACGAGTTCTGAAGAGAAGCCCCCGTTGACCCAGAGACACAATGTACGGTGGGGATGAGGCCATAGCTGGCCACGATACAGAAGATGATGACGGGTAACTGCTGCCACTGCTTGCTGAGTTAGTGGGGGTGGATCTGGGCAAAGAACACCGCCAGGATCATGGCTAGCACCGTCACCAGGTACACCTGATGCCTGTACTGTGGGGGAGGAGAAGTAGAAGAAGATTACTTAATTGTCACAGAGACACGTCTTTTCCCTTTATCCCAATCCACCCAACAACCTTAAAAAAATAAGTTTTAAGAAATTCAAAGATTTCCTAAAAATACAAATGTACTTTCTCAAGGCATCTGCACCAACAAATCCAGATACACCCTTGCTTGCCAATTTGGGTGGAATTTCAGTTTTCACAGTGAATTAATTTTCACGACGAGGAAAATGCCCACACAAACATGAGCATAATTTAGGCCTACTGGAAAATACACTTCATACAAGTTTTTTTTCCATTCCACTTAAATCCATTCCACAAAACTCGCATTTTATTGTATTTGAGTTATACTACTCAAAAATAATAAATGTGTTATTTATTTTTGTTGTTGTTGAAGTCCTTTTCTCTTTGGGGACATGGCTGATTGTGTAGATTGAGTAGTCACCCGAAGTGGAGGCGCCCCAGTCTTGGCAGGCAGGGGAGTAGTGGAGATGGTTCTGGCTCCCCTATGTGTGAATGTCATATGGTAGGTTACGAGGCTCTGTGAACGCAGCCATCTGGTTCTGACTGGAGCAGATTTCAGCTGCGTTCTGGGGGCACAATAACCCAGCACTTCCAATATGCGGGGGAAACCGCTCACTTGTGTTGCCGCCAAAATTCTGAGAGACAGACATACAGTCGCAAAGCACCCACAGAACAGAAACGAGTGAGTGGGAGGCAACTGGAAAGGGGAAGGAACGGACGGACTTGCTTTGGCAACACATCCAATTCCGAGTTGTTGTTTTTTCCTTCAGTAAAGATGAGCAATGAAATGAAACTCATCTATTATTTTTCTAGGAATAATGAATTTATCAAGAGAAATTCAATTAACTCCAAGGGCCATCATCTCAAAATTGTAGAACAGGAAAAGTGGTCCCCACTACTACACTAGAGTCCTTGGGAAATCACACAGAACTGATCAGAAGGAAGAGATCCATTCCTACACCTCACCTCGCACACAAAACCCTTTACATGTCAAGCTCTCTAAAGTGTGATTTCATACAACCTTAACTACAGCAGGGAAAGTCAAGTGAAGTAACAGCAGGGTAGAGTCTGCATGGGTAGACGTTTGCTTATAGCCTAATACACAGCTTTAAGTTCCTCTGCATGCACATCACAGGGGGCCTGACATGGACCAATCACACTGACGCCGTGGTGAAGAAGGTGCAACAGCGCAGGCAGCTGAAGAAATTCGTCATGGACCCTCAGATCCTCAAGAAGTTCTACAGCTGCACCGTCGAGAGCGTTAAGACCGACCGCCTGGTTTGGCAACTGCAAAGGGTGATGGGGACGGCCCAATACCTCACTGGGGGGCGTGCTCCCTGCCCTCCAAGACATAAACACCAGGTGGTGCTTGAGGAAAGCCCTGAAGTTCGCCAAGGACTCCAGTCACCCGATCCACGGACTGTTCACTCTCTTACCATCTGGTAGCGTCAGGTGTCGGACCAACAGGCTCCAAGACAGCATCTACCACCGGGCCATCAGACTGCTGAACAGCTAACCCTAGCTGTCTCCCTGCACAGACCTTCACCTTAGAGACTATTTGTATCCTTGAGAATATCTGCGCCGTAAAGACTATTTGCACTGACTCTACACACATCCAACCCTTACACACAAGCACACACACACAACAACATCAACAACAACAACAACAACCCATAAACACGCAAATTGATTGATAAAGTCGCAAATGTATTTATTGTTTTATTTTTATGGCACACAAGACACTTGTCTGATTCGCGCCCGTCTCTGGACTAATCCACAGTCCATCACTGTGCTACTGAAATTGTATATGGTTATATTATGTAAGAACACTAATTTAAAATATTTCATGAATGTTTTCTGAATTGTATTCTTTACTACGATCCCCCTTCAAGCTAATGAGCAGTCATTCTGACTGTAACATTCTAACAGTGGAATTCATACATTTCATTTATGCTATTGCAAAAAGTATCATTTGGTTGTGTTTTGAAAATCTTAGATAACAACTTTAGAATACGAAAAAATATATTTCAAATTACACCATTTAAATTTGTTTGTTACTGTAGGCTATATGTAAAAACTAAAATTAAAGTGTTCAATCCATTTTATTTGTTACAACTATGAAATAGAAAGCAGCTTCTTTTTATAAAAGAAATAGAAAAATACCAACCATTAAGACGCACAGTCAAATTATGAAAACATCAGTAGCCTAAACATCATTATAAGCGCCAAGTGTGCTTGATAAATACAGAAAATCACACAAAAGCAATAATGGCATTAAAATAAATATAAGTATCGATATGACAGCAGTCAAAAATTGTGAACTATTGTCAGCTTGTACATAAACAACGGCATCAGTTAGAGCTCTCTCTGTGTATATCAATGATGTCGCTCTTGCTGCTGGTGACTCTCAGATCCACCTCTACGCAGACGACACCATTTTGTATACATCTGGCCCTTCATTGGATACTGTGTTAACAAACCTCCAAACGAGCTTCAACGCCATACAACACTCCTTCCGTAGCCTCCAACTGCTCTTAAACACTAGTAAAACAAAATGCATGCTCTTCAACCGAATGCTGCTTGCACCCGCCCACCCGACTAGAATCACTACTCTCGGCGGGTCTGACCTAGAGTATGTGGACAACTACAAATATCTAGGTGTCTGGTTAGACTGTAAACTCTCCTTCCAGACTCACATTAAGCATCTCCAATCAAAAGTTAGATCTAGAATCTGCTTCCTATTTCACAAACAAAGCTTCCTTCACTCATGCTGCCAAACATGCCCTCGTAAAACTGACTATCCTACCGATCCTTGACTTCGGCGATATCATTTACAAAATATCCTCCAACACTCTACTCAGCAAATTGGATGTAGTCTATCACAGTGTCATCTATTTTGTCACCAAAGCCCCATATACTACCCACCATTGTGACCTGTACGCTCTTGTTGGCTGGCCCTCACTACATATTCGTCGCCAAACCCACTGGCTCCAGGTCATCTATAAATCACTGCTAGGCAAATCCCTGTCTTATCTTAGCTCACTGGTCACCATAGCAACACCCACCCGTAGTCTGCGCCCCAGCAGGTATATCTCACTGGTCATCCCCAAAGCCAACACCTCCTTTGGCCGCCATTCCTTCCAGTTCTCTGCTGCCAATGACTGGAACGAACTGCAAAAATCTCTGAAGCTGGAGACTCTTATCTCCCTCACTAACTTTAAGCGTCAGTTGTCAGAGCAGCTTACCGATCACTGCACCTGTACACAGCTATTCTGATATTAGCCCACCCAACTACGCTCATCATACTTTTACTTCATTTTTTGATCTGTTATGTGTGAAATTATACTACGCAACATGTAAAGTGTTGGCCGTATGTTGCATGAGCTGAAATTAAACATCCCAGAAATGTTGCATGCGCACAAAAAGGGGGGGGGGGGGGGTGCTGAGGAGTATTCCTGTCTGTAATAAAGCCCTTTCGTGGGGAAAAATTCTGATTGGCTGGGCCTGGCTCCCAAGTGGGTAGGCCTATGCCCACCAATGGCTGTGCCCCTGCCCAGTCATGTGAAATCCATAGATTAGGGCCTAATCTATTTATTTATATTGACTGATTTCCTTATATGAACTGTAACTCTGTAACATCTTTGAAATTGTTGCATGTTGCATTTATATATTTGTTCAGTGTAGTTTCAGTATTGTTTAGGTTCAGTGTCAAGGCAATTATCGGGGTGATTATCATCTGGGCACGACACCTTCAACTGTCAGGAGAGGAGGGGCAACGGGGGAAAACCACTCCTTCCTAAAACTGGTTATAACTCCAGTGCTGTTTGTGATATTAAGGTTCTAACAAGGACAGTGTGTTAAATAGACTGATTTAGGTAAAGTCAAGGACGGAGGGGGGCATGACTTAAACAAATGGCAGAGTAATATTGTTTTTAAATTAATGAGCAGTCCAAATGACTGCTTTAATGGTTGTAGTGTTAACTGTGTATCCGCCAGATTTTTTTTTGCAGACAGCACACGCACATGAGCCTAATTGTAGCCTAAGACTTATTTACCGGTCGCTATTTGATACTGTTATTAGGCCTCCTTATGACAACATGTCGAAGAAGTCTGCGGTATGGCAGCATTTCATTGTGGTCCTCTGTAGCTCAGCTGGTAGAGCACGGTGCTTGTAACGCCAAGGTAGTGGGTTCGATCCCCGGGACCACCCATACACAAAAATGTATGCACGCATGACTGTAAGTCGCTTTGGATAAAAGCGTCTGCTAAATGGCATATTATTATAATTTATTATTTATTGACAGGTTTTACATGCTTGACATCGACTGCTGCAGTGGCGCTCGCCAAGGTGCTGAACTGAATCTTCAGTGAGCGCTAGCGGTCACTGTCCACGGTTCTGTTCTGAAACAATCTTCAGTCAGCGCTAGCGGGCGCTGTCCACGGTTCTGTTCTGAAACAATATTCAGTGAGCGCTAGCGGTCGCTGTCCACGGTTCTGTTCTGAAACAATCTTCAGTCAGCGCTAGCGGTCGCTGTCCACGGTTCTGTTCTGAAACAATCTTCAGTGAGCGCTAGCGGTCGCTGTCCACGGTTCTGTTCTGAAACAATCTTCAGTCAGCGCTAGCGGTCGCTGTCCACGGTTCTGAAACAATCTTCAGTGAGCGCTAGCTGTCGCTGTCCACGGTTCTGTTCTGAAACAATCTTCAGTGCGCCGTTGAATTGGCACACTGCTGGTTTGTAGGTTAAACGACATAATTCTTAATTTTTACTTCTCAAAGATAGTTACAAGGCCTATTGTGTAGTCTATTCAGGGTATCTGCAGGTTCCATTAAGTTGAATGTAATACTTTTTAAGACCTTTTTAATGCCACTTGGAATGCAATTTAATACAAATGTTGGTCTGCACGTGCCACACACCTGCTAATATCCAGAAGTTAGCCCATGTTGGCAAAAAGTAGTATTTTGGCTCTTTCACCAAATAGCTTGGCTCATATTTTCAGGCAGGTGTGCTATTTTAGCAATGAGCATTCTCCTGTAGCCTAATGGATGTAGTAGCATAGTGGCTAGGCTATAGATGGCCAAAGCATGGGGTTGCCCATCTGCATTTGTTTAGGCTAACCCAATGGGTAGTCATTAGCTAGATCACAAACTCTTAAGTATTCAGCACTTTGGCTTTGATAACAACACCAGCTTAGCATAATGAGTCAATACCATAATGATATGGGACTAATAACAACTAACAACAGCTAATAATAACAAGATTACTAATAATGTAAGCATACTGTGTCCATAATAAGCATATAGGTTATAGGTTGAGAGCTTTTGTGAAAGAGCACAGTTAGAAAGATATGGCATATAGAAGCAAACCGGATGGATATCATGAAAATGATCGGAGAGGTTGAGGGTAGAGGAAGTTCAGGAGTAAAAACAAACAAAATATAATTATTGTAAAACTGACTGTGTCCATAAAATGTATATAGTATGTATAAGCTGGAAGTAGAGGCCTAAGCATTGTTGTTAACTAGTTTACTCCAATTAGGGCAGGGGTGGTGGGGTTGGAAAGTAATAAAGGGAAATATATTTTTAAAAAGGATATGTATGTGTATGTATGTATGTATGTATGTATGTATGTATGTATGTATGTATGTATGTATGTATGTATGTATGTATGTATGTATGTATGTATGTATGTATGTATGTATGTATAAATGCATGTACAGTGAGGGAAAAAAGTATTTGATCCCTTGCTGATTTTGCAAGTGTGCCCACTGACAAAGAAATGATCAGTCTATAATTGTAATGGTAGGTTTATTTGAACAGTGAGAGACAGAATAACAACAACAAAAATCCAGAAAAACGCATGTCAAAAATGTTATAAATTGATTTGCATTTTAATGAGGGAAATAAGTATTTGACCCCCTCTCAATCAGAAATATTTCTGGCTCCCAGGTGTCTTTTATACAGGTAACGAGCTGAGATTAGGAGCACACTCATAAAGGGAGTGCTTCTAATCTCAGCTTGTTACCTGTATAAAAGACACCTGTCCACAGAAGCAATCAATCAATCAGATTCCAAACTCTCCACCATGGCCAAGACCAAAGAGCTCTCCAAGGATGTCAGGGACAAGATTGTAGACCTACACAAGGCTGGAATGGGCTACAAGACCATCGCCAAGCAGCTTGGTGAGAAGGTGACAACAGTTGGTGCGATTATTCGCAAATGGAAGAAACACAAAAGAACTGTCAATCTACCTCGGCCTCGGGCTCCATGCAAGATCTCACCTCGTGGAGTTTCAATGATCATGAGAACGGTGAGGAATCAGCCCAGAACTACACGGGAGGATCTTGTCAATGATCTCAAGGCAGCTGGGACCATAGTCACCAAGAAAACAATTGGTAACACACTACGCCGTGAAGGACTGAAATCCTGCAGCGCCCGCAAGGTCCCCCTGCTCAAGAAAGCACATATACAGGGTCGTCTGAAGTTTGCCAATGAACATCTGAATGATTCAGAGGAGAACTGGGTGAAAGTGTTGTGGTCAGATGAGACCAAAATCGAGCTCTTTGGCATCATCTCAACCTGCCGTGTTTGGAGGAGGAGGAATGCTGCCTATGACCCCAAGAACACCATCCCCACCGTCAAACATGGAGGTGGAAACATTATGCTTTGGGGGTGTTTTTCTGCTAAGGGGACAGGACAACTTCACTGCATCAAAGGGACGATGGACGGGGCCATGTACCGTCAATTCTTGGGTGAGAACCTCCTTCCCTCAGCCAGGGCATTGAAAATGTCTTGTGGATGGGTATTCCAGCATGACAATGACCCAAAACACACGGTCAAGGCAACAAAGGAGTGGCTCAAGAAGAAGCACATTAAGGTCCTGGAGTGGCCTAGCCAGTCTCCAGACCTTAATCCCATAGAAAATCTGTGGAGGGAGCTGAAGGTTCGAGTTGCCTAACGTCAGCCTCGAAACCTTAATGACTTGGAGAAGATCTGCAAAGAGGAGTGGGACAAAATCCCTCCTGAGATGTGTGCAAATCTGATGGCCAACTACAAGAAACGTCTGACCTCTGTGATTGCCATCAAGGGTTTTGCCACCAAGTACTAAGTCATGTTTTGCAGAGGGGTCAAATACTTATTTCCCTCATTAAAATGCAAATCAATTTATAACATTTTTGACATGCGTTTTTCTGGATTTTTTTGTTGTTATTCTGTCTCTCACTGTTCAAATAAACCTACCTTTAAAATTATAGACTGATCATGTCCTTGTCAGTGGGCAAACTTACAAAATCAGCATGGGACCAAATACTTTTTTCCCTCACTGTATGTATATGTATGTGTATATATATATATATTTTTTTTTTTTTGCAAGAAGAAAAAAAACATATGGGGGATTGGAAGTGATGCAGACAATTACATTGATGGAAGTTGCAATCTATCTGCAATATTAAAGCTGATCTACCCCCTACATTTTTAAAAAAAATATTTAAAAAAATACCATAATAATACCACTGTGGAAGAATGCCTCAAAGTCAAATATACAGCACTGTTACTGTATAAAACAAATGTGGTCAACTCTGCATCTGGAGAGCCAGGCCACTGGGTGTGTTGGCTTTTGATCCTGCACTGCTCAAACACACCTGAGTCAGTTTAACAAGGTCCTGTTGAGCAGTTGATTTGTAGAATCTGGTGTGTTAGAGTAGGGCTGGAACAAAAGCATACACACCTAGTAGCTCTCCTGGAGGTATTATGCAATAACATTAACCTAAAACCAATCAGGTATCAAATGACTGTACATCAGGGTAGCGAAGCGGGAGGGCTCTAGACGGACTTTTTCCAGTGCCAAGTAAGACATGAAAGAAGTTCGCTATTTCATCTAACGTTTTCAGGGAATGCATGATGGATATTTTGATGTGTAGAGATGAATTTGCCCTGCATGTTTTCTTTGGGGCATATCGGCCTATGCTATGCCTATATCCTACAGCATTCACCACCTGAGGAAGTGGGAACTCAAAACACATTAGGTAGATCAAATCAAATCAAATTGTATTTGTCACATATACCTGTTTAGCAGATGTTATAGCGGGTGTAGCGAAATGTTTGTGGTTCTAGCTCCGACACAAAACTAGTAAGGAATGGGATTTAAGAATACATATATGTATACATATATGGACAAGCAATGACAGAGCGGCATGGACTAAGATATAGTAGAATATTATATAATAGAATGCAGTATATACATATGAGATGAGTAGTGCAAGATATGTAAACATTATTAAAAGTGACTAGTGTTCCATTTCTTAAAGTGGCCAGTGATTTCAATAGGCAGCAGCAGCCTCTAATGTGCTAGTGATGGCTATTTAACAGTCTGATGGCCTTGAGATAGAAGCAGTTTTTCATTCTCTCGGTCCCAGCTTTGATGCACCTGTACTGACCTCGCCTTCTGGATGATAGCGGGGTGAACAGGCAGTGGCTCGGGTGGTTGATGTCCTTGATGATCTTTTTGGCCTTCCTGTGACATCGGGTGCTGTATGTGTCTTGGAGGGCGGATAGTTTGCCCCCGGTAATGTGTTCAGCACACCGCACCACCCTCTGGAGAGCCCTGCGGTTGCGGGTGGTGCAGTTGCCGTACCAGGTGGTGATACAGCCCGACAGGATGCTCTCAATTGTGCATCTGTAAAAGTTTGTGAGGGTTTTAGGTGCTAAGCCAAATTTCTTCAGCCTCCTGAGGTTGAAGAGGCTATGTTGCGCCTTATTTACCACACTGCCTGCGTGGGTGGACCATTTCAGTTTGTCGGTGATGTGTACGCCAAGGAACTTGAAGCTTTCCACATTCTCCACTGCGGTCCCGTCAATGAGGATAGGGGGGTGCACCCTCTGCTGTTTCCTGAAGTCCACGATCACCACACTCCCAGAGTCCTGACCTCCTCCCTGTAGGCGGTCTCGTCATTGTTGGTAATCAAGCCTACTACTGTTGTGTCATCTGCACACTTGATGATTGAGTTAGATGCGTGCTTGGCCACGCAGTCATAGGTGAACAGGGAGTACAGGAGGGGGCTGAGCACGCACCCTTGTGGGGCCCCAGTGTTGAGGATAAGTGAAGTGGAGATGTTGTTTCCTACCTTCACCAACTGGGGACGGTCCGTCAGGAAGTCCAGGACCCAGTTGCACAGGGCGGGGTTCAGACCCAGGGCCTCGAGCTTAATGATGAGCTTGGAGGGTACTATGGTGTTGAATGCTGAGCTATAGTCAATGAACAGCATTCTCACATACAGTGGGGAGAACAAGTATTTGATACACTGCCGATTTTGCAGGTTTTCCTACTTACAAAGCATGTAGAGGTCTGTAATTTTTATCATAGGTACACTTCAACTGTGAGAGACGGAATATAAAACAAAAATCCAGAAAATCACATTGTATGATTTTTAAGTAATTCATTTGCATTTTATTGCATGACATAAGTATTTGATCACCTACCAACCAGTAAGAATTCCGGCTCTCACAGACCTGTTAGAGAACTTGCCCTCCTGTTCTCCACTCATTACCTGTATTAACTACACCTGTTTGAACTCGTTACCTGTATAAAAGACACCTGTCCACACACTCAATCAAACAGACTCCAACCTCTCCACAATGGCCAAGATCAGAGAGCTGTGTAAGGACATCAGGGATAAAATTGTAGACCTGCACAAGGCTGGGATGGGCTACAGGACAATAGGCAAGCAGCTTGGTGAGAAGGCAACAACTGTTGGCGCAATTATTAGAAAATGGAAGAAGTTCAAGATGACGGTCAATCACCCTCGGTCTGGGGCTCCATGCAAGATCTCACCTCGTGGGGCATCAATGATCATGAGGAAGGTGAGGGATCAGCCCAGAACTACACGGCAGGACCTGGTCAATGACCTGAAGAGAGCTGGGACCACAGTCTCAAAGAAAACCATTAGTAACACACTACGCCGTCATGGATAAAAATCCTGCAGCGCACGCAAGGTCCCCCTGCTCAAGCCAGTGCATGTCCAGGCCCGTCTGAAGTTTGCCAATGACCATCTGGATGATCCAGAGGAGGAATGGGAGAAGGTCATGTGGTCTGATGAGACAAAAATATAGCCTTTTGGTATAAACTCCGCTCGCCGTGTTTGGAAGAAGAAGGATGAGTACAACCCCAAGAACACCATCCCAACCGTGAAGCATGGAGGTGGAAACATCATTCTTTGGGGATGCTTTTCTGCAAAGGGGACAGGACAACTGCACCGTATTGAGGGGAGGATGGATGGGGCCATGTATCGCGAGATCTTGGCCAACAACCTCCTTCCCTCAGTAAGAGTATTGAAGATGGGTCGTG
This sequence comes from Coregonus lavaretus, assembly GCF_964263955.1. Taxonomy (NCBI): domain Eukaryota; kingdom Metazoa; phylum Chordata; class Actinopteri; order Salmoniformes; family Salmonidae; genus Coregonus; species Coregonus lavaretus. The sequence goes on along the minus strand of NW_028157152.1, from coordinate 11,234 downwards.
GCTGGGTCTTCCAGCATGACAACGACCCGAAACACACAGCCAGGGCAACTAAGGAGTGGCTCCGTAAGAAGCATCTCAAGGTCCTGGAGTGGCCTAGCCAGTCTCCAGACCTGAACCCAATAGAAAATCTTTGGAGGGAGCTGAAAGTACGTATTGCCCAGCGACAGCCCCGAAACCTGAAGGATCTGGAGAAGGTCTGTATGGAGGAGTGGGCCAAAATCCCTGCTGCAGTGTGTGCAAACCTGGTCAAGACCTACAGGAAATGTATGATCTCTGTAATTGCAAACAAAGGTTTCTGTACCAAATATTATTGATTTTCTGATGTATCAAATACTTATGTCATGCAATAAAATGCAAATTAATTACTTAAAAATCATACAATGTGATTTTCTGGATTTTTGTTTTAGATTCTGTCTCTCACAGTTGAAGTGTACCTATGATAAAAATGACAGACCTCTACATGCTTTGTAAGTAGGAAAACCTGCAAAATCGGCAGTGTATCAAATACTTGTTCTCCCCACTGTAGGTATTCCTCTTGTCCAGACGGGATAGGGCAGTGTGCAGTGTGATGCCGATTGCATCGTCTGTGGATCTATTGGGGCGGTAAGCAAATTGGAGTGGGTCTAGGGTGACAGGTAAAGTAGAGGTGATATGATCCTTGACTAGTCTCTCAAAGCACTTCATGATGACAGAGGTGAGTGCTACAGGGCGATAGTCATTTGGTTCAGTTACCTTTGCTTTCTTGGGTACAGGAACAATGGTGGCCTTGAAGCATGTGGGAAAGGGAGAGATTGAATATGTCCGTAAACACACCAGCCAGCTGGTCTGCGCATGCTCTGAGGACGCGGCTAGGGATGCCGTCTGGGCCGGCAGCCTTGCGGGGGTTAACATGCTTAAATGTCTTAATCACGTCGGCCATGGAGAAGGAGAGGCCACAGTCCTTGGTAGTGGGCCTCGTCAGTGGCACTGTGTTATCCTCAAAGCGGGCGAAGAAGGTGTTCGCTAACTCTAAATATGATAGTGTAGCTAGATAGCAATGCAATTGATCTAACAGTAAAGGTAATGTCCTACAAAAACCTTTCCATTAGCCTATATAGGCTGCTTGATGTACAGTGGGGAAAACAAATATTTAGTCAGCCACCAATTGTGCAAGTTCTCCTACTTAAAAAGATGAGAGAGGCCTGTAATTCATCATAGGTACACGTCAACTATGACAGACAAAATGAGAAAAAATAATCCAGAAAATCACATTGTAGGATTTTTAATGAATTTATTTGCAAATTATGGTGGAAAATAAGTATTTGGTCAATAACAAAGGTTTCTCAATACTTTGTTATATACCCTTTGTTGGCAATGACACAGGTCAAATGTTTTCTGTAAGTCTTCACAAGGTTTTCACACACTGTTGCTGGTATTTTGGCCCATTCCTCCATGCAGATCTCCTCTAGAGCAGTGATGATTTGGGGCTGTCGCTGGGCAACACGGACTTTCAACTCCCTCCAAAGATTTTCTATGGGGGTGGGATCTGGAGACTGGCTGGGCCACTCCAGGACCTTGAAATGCTTCTTACGAAGCCACTCCTTCGTTGCCCGGGCGGTGTGTTTGGGATAATTGTCATGCTGAAAGACCCAGCCACGTTTCATCTTCAATGCCCTTGCTGATGGAAGGAGGTTTTCACTCAAAATCTCACGATACATGGCCCCATTCATTCTTTCCTTTACACGGATCAGTCGTCCTCGTCCCTTTGTAGAAAAACAGCCCAAAGCATGATGTTTCCACCCCCATGCTTCACAGTAGTAATGGTGTTCTTTGGATGCAACTCAGCATTCTTTGTCCTCCAAACACGACGAGCCCCAGATCGAGGGAGATTATCAGTGGTCTTGTATGTCTTCCATTTCCTAATAATTGCTCCCACAGTTGATTTCTTCAAACCAAGCTGCTTACCTATTGCAGATTCAGTCTTCCCAGCCTGGTGCAGGTCTACAATTTTGTTTCTGGTGTCCTTTGACAGCTCTTTGGTCTTGGCCATAGTGGAGTTTGGAGTGTGACTGTTTGAGGTTGTGGACAGGTGTCTTTTATACTGATAACAAGTTCAAACAGGTGACATTAATACAGGTAACGAGTGGAGGACAGAGGAGCCTCTTAAAGAAGAAGTTACAGGTCTGTGAGAGCCAGAAATCTTGCTTGTTTGTAGGTGACCAAATACTTATTTTCCACCATAATTTGCAAATAAATTCATAAAAAATCCTACAATGTGATTTTCTGGATGTTTTTCTTCTCAATTTGTCTGTCATAGTTGACGTGTACCTATGATGAAAATTACAGGCCTCTCTCATCTTTTTAAGTGGGAGAACTTGCACAATTGGTGGCTGACTAAATACTTTTTTCCCCCCACTGTATTCACCACAAATGGCACACTCTGCTCCATTCCGCTGGCACATCCTCTCAATTACTTACTGTTTTTAAAGTGGTTTCCTCTAAATTGACAGTTGAGAAATAATTGTTATACTCACATAAAGCTGAGACTTTTTTAACAACAGTAACAGTAGTTGTTTGAAAAACGGTGTGTTTCACGCACATGTGAAATCCATAGACACACAGAGGCGCACATGTGGTTGGATAGCTCTCCAACATCTTGAAAGTGCCTGAAGTCTTATTTGATGTTAGAAATATATATTTGAACAATTAAACAATTAAGCAGCAGCACAATATAACAGAAACACTGTAGTCATCTCCATCACATTTTTAAAGACATTCGACAACTGAATTTAAGACATTTTAAGACTGATTAAGGCCTTTAAAATCAGATAAAAATACTTAAATTAATTTAAGGACCAGTGGACACCATGCTGTTACCAGCAAAAGGTCAGCAGCAGTGGGAGGAGGATCTGGAACAGTTTATTTTCTTCTGGTTATCTTGGTCTCTGGCTCCATCAAGTCATTTGTGTGTCTTAATTATTTCATCAAACATTGTGTTTAAAGCCTCAAACAAGCTCAGTGCATATAGCTGATTTTATTAAAACACATAGGGGTGTGTCTATATTGAAAAATACAAGTTTAAACATTTCAACCAATCAATTGGGGGACAATGCAAATAGTCCAGGTAGCCATTTGATTAGCTGTTCAGGAGTCTTATGGCTTGGGGGTAGAAGCTGTTAAGGAGCCTTTTGGACCTAGACTTGGCGCTCCGGTACCACTTGCCGTGCGGTAGCAGAGAGAACAGTCTATGACTTGGGTGGCTGGAGTCTTTGGCAATCTTTAGGGCCTTCCTCTGACACAGCCTGGTATAGAGGTCCAGGATGGCAGGAAGCTTGGCCCCAGTGATGTACTGGGCCATACGCATTACCCTCTGTAGTGCCTTGCGGTCGGAGGCCGAGCAGTTGCCATACCAGGCAGTGATGCAACCAGTCAGGATGCTCTCGATGGTGCAGCTGTATAACTTTTTGAGGATCTGAGGACCTATGCCACATTTTTCAGTCTCCTGAGGGGGAATCAGCTTTGTCGTGCCCTCTTCACGACTGTTTTGGTGTGTTTGGACCATGATAGTTTGTTGGTAATGTGAACACCAAGGAACTTGAAGCTCTCAACCTGCTCCACTACAGCCCTGTCGATGAGAATGGAGGCGTGCTCGGTCCTCCTTTTCCTGTAATCCACAATCATCTCCTTTTGTCTTGATCACATTGAGGGAGAGGTTGTTATCATGGCACCACACGGTCAAGTCTCTGAACTCCTCCCTATAGGCTGTCTCATCGTTGTCGGTGATCAGGCCTACCACTGTTGTGTCGTCAGCAAACTTAATGATGGTGTTGGAGTCGTGCCTGGCCATGCAGTCATGGGTGAACAGGGAGTACAGGAGGGGTCTGAGCACGCACCCCTGAAGGGTCCCCATGTTGAGGATCAGCGTGGCAGATGTGTTGTTACCTACCCTTACCACCTGGGGGCGGCCCGTCAGGATGTCCAGGATCCAGTTGCAGAGGGAGGTGTCCAGTCCCAGGGTCCTTAGCTTAGTGAGGAGCTTTGAGGGCACTCTGGCACTATGTTGACATTGAGGGCTTCCACCATGTTAAAGAAGTCAACTGGGTGGGGATTCCTATGAGTGGGGAGCAATCAGCCAATGAAAAAGAAGAACATTTACTACTTTAAAATGGAGATAGCCTCAATGGCGCTGCCCAGGCATAGGCAACTCCATTGAGGCTATGCTGTCACAGACGCTTTAATGACACAGATACAAAGATGAGACCTCTATCTATCTCTATGGCCTGTTGTTCACACGTGTATCTGCCCTCTCATTGGCTAGAATTATCCCACCTGAGCTCACCTCCTCCCGTCTGCCTTCCATCTTTGAGTACATGTATTTCCATTGTTAGAGCGGTCACTCGAATATCGTGGTCAATATAATTCAGCTTCATGAGGTAGTCACCTGGAATGCATTTCAATTAACAGGTGTGCCTTGTTAAAAGTTAATTTGTGGAATTTATTTCATTCTTAATGCATTTGAGTCAACCAATTGTGACAAGGTAGGGTTGGGATACAGAAGATAGCCCTATTTGGTAAAAGACCAAGTCTATATTATTGCAAGAACAGCTCAAATAAGCGAAGAGAAACGACAGTCCATCATTACTTTAAGACACGAAGATCAGTCAATTTGGAAAATTTCAAGAACTTTGAAAGTTTCTTCAAGCGCTATGATGAAACTGGAAGACCCAGAGTTACCTGCAGAGGATCATATCTGGCTTAAAGATACTATCACTCTGTTGGCATAACTTTTATAGATAACTTTGACACCTTCTGGAAACATGAGTCCATCCAAATCATCTTGGCTTCTGGATTCAGTCCATGCATTTCAAGGCTGCATTGAGACTATGACTTATCAATTACCCAAGCCCTGGTCAGATAATCCCTACCATTGTGTCGTAGTGCTGCAGCAAATGTCCCAGGAGTCATAATATAAGTCACCTAATGTATGTTCCTCTAATCCCCTGAATGTTTCTGTTCATCCTATAGCAATTGTATGCAGTAATCATGTGTCTATGAACCAGAGTTATACTGTTAGCGCCGAGGCGGTGTGCCCTAGTAGGAAGTAAGCTGTGAGCAGCTCGCCCTGCACTCAAACATAAATATCAATGTCATTTCGAACTCTGATAAGCAGCTCAGTAAAACAATCCAAACAATCAAGCATCTCAGAAAAGTGCTAAAAAAATATCCCACATTAACATACTGTATGTAGCATAAGAAAAAAGGTTCATGAATTCGATAGCTTGCTAGGAACAGATAACATTCATATACTGACTATCGCTGAAACTCACTTAGATAATACCTTTGATGATTTAGTAGTAGAAATACATGGTTAAAACATCTACAGAAAATACATAAATGCCAATGGGGGAGGTGTTGCGGTCTATATTCAGAGCCACATTCCAGTAAAGCTTAGAGAAGATCTCATGTTAAATACTGTTGAAGTAATATGGCTACAGGTTCATCTGCCTCACCTAAAGCCCATTCTGGTGGGAAGCTGCTATAGACCACCAAGTGCTAACAGTCAGTATCTGGATAACGTGTGAAATGCTTGATAATGTATGTGATATCAACAGAGAGGTATATTTTCTGGGTGACCTAAATATTTACTGGCTTTCATCAAGCTGCCCACTCAAGAAAAAGCTTCAAACTGTAACCAGTGCCTGCAACCTGGTTAATGTTATCAGTCAACCTACCAGGGTATTTACAAACAGCACAGGAATGAAATCATCCACATGTATTGATCACATCTTTACCAATGCTGCAGAAATGTGCTGCAAAGCAGTATCCAAATCCATTGGATGTAGTGATCACAATATTCTAGCCATATCTAGGAAAACCAAAGTTCCAAAGGCTGGACATAATATATGGTTTTGTAGTGATTCCTATGTTGATGATGTAAAGAATATTTGCTTGTCTGTGGTGTATAATGAGGAGCAACCAGACGCTGCACATGACACATTTATGAAATTGCTTAATCCAGCTACTAATAAGCATGCACCCAATAAGAACATGACTGTAAAAACTGTGGATTGATGATGAATTTAAAACTGTTATGGTTGAAAGGGTTGAGGCAAAGGGAATGGCAAATAAGTCTGGCTGCATAACCGATTGGCAAACCTACTGCAAATTGAGAAATCCTGTGACTAAACAAAACAAAAATAAAAATAAACTACACAATGAAACAAAGATAATTGATATAAAGATTGATAGTAAAAAGCTTTGGAGCACCTTAAATGACATTTTGGGCAAAAAGGCAAACTCAGCTCCATCATTCATTGAATCAGATGGCTCATTCATCACAAAACCCACTTATATTGCCAACTACTTTAATGATTTTTTCATTGGCAAGATTAGCAAACTTAGGCATGACATGCCAGCAACAAACGCTGAACCTACACATCTAAGTATAACTGACCAAATTTTGAAAGACAAGTGTTGCAATTTTGAATTCTGTAAAGTGATTGTGGAAGAGGTGAAACATGTTTTTGGATGGAAAATTACTGAGGATGATAGCGGACGATATTGCCACTGCTATTTGCCATCTCTTCAATCTAAGCATACAAAAACGGGTGTGCCCTCAGGCCTGAAGGGAAGCAAAAGTCATTCCGCTACCCAAGAATAGTAAAGCACCCTTTACTGGCTCAAACAGCCGACCAATCAGCCTGTTATCAACCCTTAAAATGTTTTCCAAAAGTTTACTGTTTCACAAGATACAGTGCTATTTTACAGTAAACAAATTAACAACAGACTTTCAGCACGCTTATAGGGAAAGGCATTCAACAAGCACAGCACTTACACAAATGACTGATGTTTGGTTGAGAGAAATTGATAATAAAAAGATTGTGGGAGCTGTTTTGTTAGACTTAAGTGCAGCTTTTGACATTATCAATCATAGTCTTCTGCTGGAGAAACGTGTGTGTTTTGGCTTCACACCCCCTGCTATACTGTGGATTGAGAGTTACCTGTCTAACATAACACAGAGGATATTATTTAATGGTAGCCTCTCCAACATAATCCAGGTAGAATCAGGCATTCCCCAGGGCAGCTGTCTGGTCCCCTTACTTTTTTCAATCTTTACTAGTGACTTGCCACTGGCGTTGAGTAAAGCCTGTGTCTCTATACTGTATGTGACAATAAACATGCATCTGATCTGGTATTGATGGTCCTTATTCATTCATTCATGCAACAGTGGATCAACTCACCAAAAGACCTGTGTACATCAAGGGTGTGAAAAAATATACGCTATGTGAAATAATTGTCATCACATAAAATCAAGTTTTTGTCTATAATCTCCTCTTTTCTGTTTCCCCCCTCTCAAACAAAACAAACTCTTCTTCTCTTTTGGGTTGAGTTCAATCCCTGGTTTATAAGATATAACTGAGGGAACATGGGGCTGAGGGTAGATACAGTTGAGGGAACATTGAGCTGAGGGAACATAGGGTTGAGGGAACATAGGATTGAGGGACATTGAGCTGAGGGAACATAGGGCTGAGGGAACATAGGGCTGAGGGAACATAGGGCTGAGGGAACATAGGGCTGAGGGGACATAGGGCTGAGGGGACATAGGGCTGAGGGAACATAGGGCTGAGGGAACATAGGGCTGAGGGAACATAGGGCTGAGGGAACATGGGGCTGAGGGAACATAGAGCTGAGGGAACATAGGGCTGAGGGAACATAGGGCTGAGGGAACATAGGGCTGAGGGAACATAGGACTGAGGGAACATAGGGCTGAGGGAACATAGGGCTGAGGGGACATAGGGCTGAGGGGACATAGGGCTGAGGGGACATAGGGCTGAGGGGACATAGAGCTGAGGGAATATAGGGCTGAGGGAACATAGGGCTGAGGGAATATAGGGCTGAGGGAACATAGGGCTGAGGGAACATGGGGCTGAGGGAACATAGGGCTGAGGGTAGATGGAGCTGAGGGAACATAGGGCTGAGGGAACATAGGGCTGAGGGAACATAGGGCTGAGGGAACATAGGACTGAGGGAACATAGGACTGAGGGAACATAGGCATGGCGATAGTAGCCTAGCCTATTTTTCCACATGATAAAACAAATAATAGTTGTTATTCTCATTAAATGGCTATCAACTGGCATATAATATAATACAATAGAGCCTATAATTCAGTTATTATCTGAATTCAACGATGTTAGTCATTGACAAAATGTTGATTGATGATGCATCCAAATATTATTTTTATAGCCTACGATAAACTAGGAAGAAATATAAACTAGAAAGAAATGTGATGTGATGTGATGCACAATGAAATCATGACCTTACAGGTGACATTCTTTAACTTCATTTGTGGTTGTGTGAGTTAAGTGTGTTTGTGATCTTTCTTGGATATTTGGGGCGTCGACACACATTCCCATCAAGACGTCTTCATTCTCTGTAGACATTTCAGGTGTTGAGCTGGCCTCACTGCTGCTGTGCAGGAGGATCCCTCAGGCGCAGAATCACACATTGTAGTCCTCCTCTCCTCCCTCCCTCCCTCCCTCTCTCACACCTAATGTATTTTAACACCCAGTCAGTTCATTCCTTTGTGGGAGTGTGTCTTCATTAGCACTGCTAATGTACCTCTCAGCGTCTCCACTTCCACTTACTGTCAGCTGCTATGCCAGGATAATAACGCAACGCAAGGACAAGCCCTGTAGATTACAATGTACAAGGAAGTAGGAAATAGGTCTAGAGACTAATGTGTTGTGTGCCCCATTCGCTGTGGCCATTTCAAGAGTGACTCGTTATATGGCAACATTTCACGCCGCTCGGACGCACCATTTTGATGTTAGTACCTTTTTAAAAGACAACGAATCAACAAACGCTTTTTAAGCTATATAGGGAATAGGATGCCATTTGAGACCCCAACAGGGAGGAGACGTTGCCATGCCGCCCGCTGTCCAGCTGCATGTTGCACCAATAGGATAGATGTCGTCTCGGATCGCTGTTCGCCCAGCTCTGATTAACGCAATGGGGAAAACAGCGGGAGGCTTCACAGCTTGTTGCGTCTCCGGCCGCTCCGGCGCTGGCCCATGTTTAGATGTTTACTGGATCTGAGAGCTGTTTGTTTTGGTGTCTGTGTCAACAGCAGAGTTCTAAGATCCCACGGCAAACACAACCACAGAGACAAGCAATGTACAATCAACGGTTCTTTACTAGAAGTTCAAGTTTACAAAAGTGACAATAGCTTAAAAAGCGTTTTGTTGATTCGTTGTCATTTAAAAAGGTACTACCGTCTAAACGTGCGTCCGAGGGGTCTTAGTCCGAGCTACATGGTCTGTAACCTGACTCATTATGTCTAGGGGTCTGTAACCTGACTCATTATGTCTAGGGGTCTGGAACCTGACTCATTATGTCTAGGGGTCTGTAACCTGACTCATTATGTCTAGGGGTCTGGAACCTGACTCATTATGTCTAGGGGTCTGTAACCTGACTCATTATGTCTAGGGGTCTGTAACCTGACTCATTATGTCTAGGGGGTCTTAGTCCGAGCTACATGGTCTGTGTGCATTTATGTGAGAAATCAGCGTTTGAGGACCGTGTTGGATGCACATGTGCCCAGGAGACAGCAACTTACCGAGTCCACGGCCAGCTCCCCCTTGCCCTGTTGGTCGGCCAGTTCAAGCGGATCGTTATGTGTTACCATGGTGATGAAAATACATATACACAAAAAGGAAACTACACATAGGCATTATTCAAAACCAAAGGCCAAACCAACCTGCAGCCTGACAGCTCTCCAAACCAACCAGCATCCTGACAGCTCTCCAAACCAACCAGCATCCTGACAGCTCTCCAAACCAACCAGCATCCTGACAGCTCTCCAAACCAACCAGCATCCTGACAGCTCTCCAAACCAACCAGCATCCTGACAGCTCTCCAAACCAACCAGCATCCTGACAGCTCTCCAAATGGGCACTCTGACTGATCCACCTTAATTGGCAGCACCTGATATACTTATCAACCAGTCTCAGCTCCTGGACAAGGTTGCTGCTTCCCGAGCAGGGTTCGTTCTGCTCTTCCCGAGCAGGGTTCGTTCGGCTCTTCCCGAGCAGGGTTCGTTCGGCCCTTCCCGAGCAGGGTTCGTTCTGCTCTTCCCGAGCAGGGTTCGTTCTGCTCTTCCCGAGCAGGGTTCGTTCGGCTCTTCCCGAGCAGGTTTCGTTCGGCTCTTCCCGAGCAGGTTTCGTTCGGCTCTTCCCGAGCAGGGTTCGTTCTGCTCTTCCCGAGCAGGGTTCGTTCTGCTCTTCCCGAGCAGGGTTCGTTCGGCTCTTCCCGAGCAGGGTTCGTTCGGCTCTTCCCGAGCAGGGTTCGTTCGGCTCTTCCCGAGCAGGGGCGCCCTCCTACAGTCAGTCGATGGCTAGCTCTGTAGTCCTGTCTGCTGGGCTTTCCCTCAATCCAAGCCGGGCCGACTGTGTTTTAGTGTCCATTTATTTATTTTATTGTATTTATTTATTTGCACCAAAGATAACAAGTGAGAGACAACAATACAGATAAAAAATACAAATTAAAAACAGGTTGGAAGCCCAAGGGTTTATATGAAAACCACAAAAAAAAAAACGATATACAATACATTCCACAATACAATTTCGCATCTGCGTCGGGCGTGTCCCCGATTCTGTATTCATGGGGTACAACAAACATACAAGTAGAGAATGTAATGATCTACACCTTGGAATCACACGTTAGGCGTAAGCAATTTCCTTTAGCAGTGCTATAGCGCTGTATGAGTTTCCTTGTTAGTAGCCGGGCTCGACTGGATGCCGGCTGTCCCTCTCTCTGGACTGGGCCTGCTGGACTGTAAGTCTCGGTGTTGGTCCCCTACTGCGTTGGGCAGGTCCCTCGCGGGGGACAACAAACAAATTATTAGAGTGTATACTGATCAACAATTGGAGTCACACACACTCACACGTTAGAAATAAGCACTTTCCTTTAGTAGTGTGCTGTAATGGAGTCTTCCCACAGGCGATCAGCCGAGAGGAACAGCGGTCGAGGAGCAGCTAGAAGTCGGACATCCGTGGAGAGGTTCCAATTCGAACGGCCTGTTGAAGGTAAGTGTCCAATTCCTTTGTGTCTAGTTCTGGGGCGTTTGGCAGTTAGTTCGGAGAGGGAGGAGGTGACGAGGATTGGCAACAGCTGTCTCATAGTCAATATAGTCCATGCTATTCTGTAGAATCACAGCACACCATGCAAAATAAGCAAACAGTTCTTGCAATTCAAT
>NW_028157153.1:0-36567 GCF_964263955.1 Coregonus lavaretus | reverse complement strand
GGAGAGAGAAGAAGAGCGGAGGAGAGAGGAGGAGACGAGTGGAGGAGAGGAGGAGAGAGAGAGAAGAGAGGAGGAGAGAGAGAGGAGAAGAGAGGAGGAAAGAGAGAGGAGAGAGGAGGAGAGAGAGAGGAAAAGAGAGGAGGAGAGAGGAGGAGAGAGAGAGGAGAAGAGAGGAGGAGAGAGAGAGGAGAGAGAGAGTATAAGAGAGGAGGAGAGAGAGAGAGGAGAGAGAGAGGAGAAGAGATGAGTAGAGAGGAGGAGAGAGAGAGGAGAGAGAGAGGAGAAGAGAGGAGGAGAGAGAGGAGGAAGAGAGAGAGAGAGAGGAGAAGAGCGGAGGAGAAAGACAGGAGAAGAGAGGAGGACAGAGGAGAGCGAGAGCGAGTGGAGTGGAGAAGAGGAGAGAGGAGGAGAGAGAGAGGAGAAGAGAGGAGGAGAGAGGAGGAGACGAGAGGAGGAGAGAGGAGGAGAGAGAGAAGAGAGGATGAGAGAGAGAGGAGAAGAGAGGAGGAGAGAGAGAGGAGAGAGGAGAAGAGAGGAGGAGAAAGAGTAGGAGGAGAGAGAGGTGGAGGAGAAAGAGAGGAGAGAGAAGAAGAGCGGAGGAGAGAGGAGGAGACGAGAGGAGGAGAGAGGAGGAGAGAGAGAGAAGAGAGGAGGAGAGAGAGAGGAGAAGAGAGGAGGAGAGAGAGAGGAGAGAGGAGGAGAGAGAGAGGAGAAGAGAGGAGGAGAGAGGAGGAGACGAGAGGAGGAGAGAGGAGGAGAGAGAGAGAAGAGAGGAGGAGAGAGAGGAGAAGAGAGGAGGAGAGAGAGAGAGGAGAGAGGAGAAGAGAGGAGGAGAAAGATGAGGAGGAGAGAGAGGAGGAGGAGAAAGAGAGGAGAGAGAAGAAGAGTGGAGGAGAGAGGAGGAGACGAGAGGAGGAGAGAGGAGGAGAGAGAGAAGAGAGGAGGAGAGAGAGAGGAGAAGAGAGGAGGAGAGAGAGAGGAGAGAGGAGAAGAGAGGAGGAGAAAGAGGAGGAGGAGAGAGAGGAGGAGGAGACAGAGAGGAGAGAGAAGAAGAGCAGAGGAGAGAGGAGGAGAGAGAGAGGATGAGAGAGGAGGAGAAGAGAGGAGGAGAGAGAGTAGAGTAGAGTAGAGTAGAGTAGAGTAGAGGAGAGGAGAGGAGAGGAGAGGAGAGGAGAGGAGAGGAGAGGGGGAGAGGGAAAGGGAGAGGGGGGAGAGGAGAGGGGAGGAGGAGAGAGAGAGGAGAGAGGAGGAAAGAGAGAGAGGAGGAGAGGAGGAGAGAGAGGAGAAGAGAGGAGGAGAGAGAGAGGAGAGCGAGAGAGGAGAAGAGAGGAGGAGAGAGAGAGGAGGAGGAGAGAGAGGAGGAGAGAGAGAGAGGAGGAGTGAGGAGGAGAGGAGAGGAGGGGAGAGGAGAGGAGAGGAGAGGAGAGGAGAGGAGAGGAGAGGAGAGGAGAGGAGAGGAGAGGAGAGGAGAGGAGAGGAGAGGAGAGGAGAGGGGAGATGAGAGGAGAGGGGAGGGGAGGGGGAGAGGGAGAGGGGGGAGAGGAGAGGAGAGGAGAGGAGAGGGGAGGAGTAGAGAGAGAGGAGAGAGAGAGGAGAAGGGAGGAGGAGAGAGGAGGAAAGAGAGAGAGAGGAGGAGAGAGGAGGAGAGAGAGAGGAGAAGAGAGGAGGAGAGAGAGAGGAGAGCAAGAGAGGAGAAGAGAGGAGGAGAGAGAGGAGAAGAGAGGAGGAGGAGAGAGAGGAGAAGAGACAAGGAGAGAGAGAGGAGAGAGAAAGAGATGAGAAGAGAGGAGGAGAGAGTGAGGAGAAGAGAGGTGGAGAGAGAGAGGAGAGAGAGAGGAGAAGAGAGGAGAGAGAGAGGAGAAGAGAGGAGGAGAGAGGAGGAGACGAGAGGAGGAGAGAGGAGGAGAGAGAGAGGAGATAGAGGAGGAGAGAGAGAGGAGAAGAGAGGAGGAGATAGAGAGGAGAGAGGAGAAGAGAGGAGGAGAGAGGAGGAAAGAGAGGAGGAGAGAGGAGGAGAGAGAGAGGAGAAGAGAGGAGGAGAGAGAGGAGAAGAGAGGAGAAGGGAGGAGGAGAGAGGAGGAAAGAGAGAGAGAGGAGGAGAGAGGAGGAGAGAGAGAGAGGAGAGAGAGGAGGAGAGAGAGAGGAGAGCAAGAGAGGAGAAGAGAGGAGGAGAGAGAGGAGAAGAGAGGAGGAGGAGAGAGAGGAGAAGAGACAAGGAGAGAGAGAGGAGAGAGAAAGAGATGAGAAGAGAGGAGGAGAGAGTGAGGAGAAGAGAGGTGGAGAGAGAGGAGAGAGAGAGGAGAAGAGAGGAGAGAGAGAGAGAGGAGAAGAGAGGAGGAGAGAGGAGGAGACGAGAGGAGGAGAGAGGAGGAGAGAGAGAGGAGATAGAGGAGGAGAGAGAGAGGAGAAGAGAGGAGGAGATAGAGAGGAGAGAGGAGAAGAGAGGAGGAGAGAGGAGGAAAGAGAGGAGGAGAGAGGAGGAGAGAGAGAGGAGAAGAGAGGAGGAGAGAGAGAGGAGAAGAGAGGAGGAGAGAGAGAGGAGAGAGGAGAAGAGAGGAGGAGAGAGGAGGAAAGAGAGAGAGAGGAGAAGAGAGGAGGAGAGAGTAGGAAAGAGAGGGAGAGAGGAGGAGGGAGGAGGATATAGAGGAGGAGGAGAGAGAGAGGAGAGAGGGGGAGAGAGAGGAGGAGGAGAGAGAGAAGGAGGAGCGATAGAGGAGAGAGAGAAGGAGGAGAAGAGCGGAGGAGAGAGAGAGAAGAGAGGAGGAGAGAGAGGAGAGAAAGAGGAGAAGAGAGGAGGAGAGAGGAGGAGGGAGAGAGAAGAGAGAAGGAGAGAGGATGAGAGAGAGAGGAGAAGAGAGACGAGACGAGAGGAGGAGAGAGAGAGGAGGAGAGAGGGGAGAGAGAGAGGAGAGAGAGAGAGGAGAGAGAGGAGGAGAGAGAGGAGAAGAGCGGAGGAGAGAGGAGAGAGAGAGGAGGAGAGAGAGAGGAGGGAGAGAGAGGAGGAAAGAGAGAGGAGGAAAGAGGAGGGGAGAGAAGGTAAGCAATAATACATCATAAGCACCATAGTGTATACTGTTAGTTTTTAGAGCTACTGTTTGTTAGAGCACATCATCCCTTTTAAATCAGTAAGGCCTGGGATATGTATATTTGATGAGGAAATTATGACGGGGACATTTCAACAGTGCAAGACAGTCTTAAAACAAAAAAAGAAAAAACAGAATGGTTTCAAGGTGGTCAGATTGGTTTTCAAGGAGTCAGAATGGTTTTCACAGCGACAGAATGGATTTCAAGGGGACAGAATGGATTTCAAGGGGACAGAATGGAAAAGTCAAAAAAATAGCGTTTGTGGCCTCAGTATTGAAATGGAATTAGTTGTGGTTATGACTTCTGCATATTTAGATTATTTTTTTTAATGTAAGCACATTTGTGTATTATGGACATTTTGGGTGACATGATTCAAAATAAAGTTATGGTATATAATAACTATCATGATGCAAAATAAAGCCTGCAATGAGATGAACAAGATGTACTAACATTAAATGATCATCAACTCCCAATATGTTAACTCAAACTGTCACAGCTAAAAACAGATAACCTTTTCCAGCCAGCCTGCCTGGCTCGCAACCAGCTAGCGCTAATGGCTACATGCTTCATTTACTTCCGAAGCTAATGTTAACTGTCAACATGGTTACGATGACAGGCATTATGTTGATTCCATGTTATGTTGATTAGGTGGTAAAATTAGACTTAATGGTGGTGTTGTTGTAGAATCAGAAATGTAGTGTTTTTTATGTTTTTCTTGAGATCTGTGGCAAACATCTCAAACTAAAACGATCACTGTTGTGCTGTGTGTGTGTGTTTCCTTCTGGCCTCAAGTCGTTCATTACCACTAGTGCCCCACTATAATAACTATAACTATTATTATGATATCATATTATCATGTTTCCCCCAAAAGCTATAGTATAAAATACAAATAGTTCAGTTCTGTCTGGTTCAGTTCAGTGCAGGCTTATACAGTACCAATCAAAGGTTTGGACACACCTACTCATTCAAGGGTTTTTCTTTATTTTTCAAATGTTTTACATTGTAGAATAATAGTGAAGACATCAAAACTATGAAAATAAGACATATGGAATCACGTAGTAACCAAAAAAGTGTTAAACAAATCAAAATATATTTTATATTTGAGATTCTTCAAATAGCCACCCTTTGCCTTGATGACAGCTTTGCACACTCTTGGCATTCTCTCAACCAGCTTCATGAGGTAGTCACCTGGAATGCATTTCAATTAACAGGTGTGCCTTCTTAAAAGTTAATTTATTGGAATTTCTTTCCTTCTTAATGTGTTTGAGCCAATCAGTTGTGTTGTTACAAGGTATACAGAAGATAGCCCTATTTGGTAAAAGACCAAGTCCATATTATGACAAGAACAGCTCAAATAAGCAAAGAGAAACGACAGTCCATCGTTACTTTAAGACAGTCAATACAGAACATTTCAAGAACTTTGAAAGTTTATTCAAGTGCATTCGCAAAAACCATTAAGCGCTATGATGAAACTGGCTCTCATGAGGACCGCCACAGGAATGGAAGACCCAGAGTTACCTCTGCTGCAGAGGAAAAGTTCATTAGAATTACCAGCCTCAGAAAATGCAGGCCAAATAAATGCTTCACAGAGTTCAAGTAACAGACACATCTCAACATCAACTGTTCAGAGGAGACTGTGTGAATCAGGCCTTCATGGTCGAATTGCTGCAAATAAACCACTACTAAAGGACACCAATAATTGACCCAATTGAAGATTTTTGGTTCAAACCGTTGTGTCTTTGTGAGATGCGGTGTGTGTGAACAGATGATCTCCGCATGTATATTTCCCACAGTAAAGCATGGAGGAGGAGGTGTTATGGTGTGGGGGTGCTTTGCTGGTGAAACTGTCTGTGATTTATTTTGAATTCATGGCACACTTAACCAGCATGGCCACCACAGCATTCTGCAGCGATACGCCATCTCATCTGGTTTGGGCTTAGTGGGACTATCATTTGTGCTTCAACAGGACAATGACCCAACACACCTACAGGCTGTTTAAGGGCTATTTGACCAAGAAGGAGAGTGATGTAGTGCTGCATCAGATGACCTGGCCTCCACAATCCCCCGACCTCAACCCAATTGAGATGGTTTGAGATGAGTTGGACCGCAGAGTGAAGGAAAAGCAGCCAACAAGTGCTCAGCATATGTGGGAACTCCTTCAAGACTGTTGGAAAATCATTCCAGGTGAAGCTGGTTGAGAGAATGCCAAGAGTGTTCAAAGCTGTCATCAAGGCAAAGGGTGGCTATTTGAAGAATCTCAAATATAAAATATATTTTGATTTGTTGAACACTTTTTTGGTTACTACATGATTCCATATGTGTTATTTCATAGTTTTGATATCTTCACTATTATTCTACAATGTAAAAAATAAGTGGTTGGTCTGTCTAAGTGTAGCAGAGTGACTGTACAGCTAACGGTAGTAACAGTGGGCACAGCGATAGGGACTGGCTGCCACACCTGTCCCCAACTACACCTCCCCCTCCTCCCCAACTACACCTCCCCCTCCTCCCCAACTACACCTCCCCCTCCTCCCCACCAACACTCTCCCCTCCATCCCAACTACACTCCTCCTCAAATACACTCCCCCCTCCTACCCAAATACACTCCCCCCTCCTCCTGAACTACACTCCCCCTCCTCCCCAACTACACTCCCCCCTCCTCCTGAACTACACTCCCCCTCCTCCCCAACTACACTCCCCCTCCTCCCCAACAACACGCTCCCCTCCTCCCCACCTACACTACTCCTCAAATACACTCCCCCCCTCCTCCTGAACTACACTCCCCCCTCCATCCCAACTACACTCCTCCCCAACTACACTCTCCCCTCCTCCTCAACTACACTACTCCTCAAATACACTCCCCCCTCCTACCCAAATACACTCCCCCCTCCTCCTGAACTACACTCCCCCTCCTCCTGAACTACACTCCCCCTCCTCCCCAACTACACTCCCCCTTCCCCCCCAACTACACCTCCCCCTCCTCCCCAATTACACCTCCCCCTCCTCCTGAACTACACTCCCCCCTCCATCCCAACTACACTCCTCCCCAACTACACTCTCCCCTCCTCCTCAACTACACTACTCCTCAAATACACTCCCCCCTCCTACCCAAATACACTCCCCCCTCCTCCTGAACTACACTCCCCCTCCTCCTGAACTACACTCCCCCTCATCCCCAACTACACCTCCCCCTCCTCCCCAAGTACACCTCCCCCCTTTTTTGGTTACTACATGATTCCATATGTGTTATTTCATAGTTTTGATGTCTTCACTATTATTCTACAATGTAAAAAATAGTAAAGATAAAGAAAAACCCTTGAATGAGTAGGTGTGTCCAAACTTTTGATTGGTAATGTACTTCAGGCTGCTCTCTCTCTCTCTCTCTATCTCTCTCTCTACAAAAGCTACTAATACTTAACAAGAAAGGGGGTGGCGGGGGTGGTGGAGAAGGGGGTGAAGTGGGGTGGTGGTGGAGGTTGTTGGCGAATGGGTTGGAGGGGGTAGTGGCGGAGGAGGGGTTGGAAGGAGGTGGTGGAGGAGAGGGTGGAGAAGGGGTGGTGGAGAAGGGGTTGGAGGGGGTGGTGGAGAAGGGGGTGGAGGGGGTGGTGGAGAAGGGGGTGGAGGGGGGTGGTGGAGGGGTGGGAGGGGGGTGGTGGAGGGGTGGGAGGAGAAGAACGGGGTAGAGGAGAACGGGGTGGAGGGGGGTGGTGGAGGGGTGGACGTTTCTCGGTCTCTCTCTTTTCTATTTTCGTTCGTGGTTGATCTCTCTCTCCCTGTTTATATAAGTGGTTGATCTCTCTTTCTCTCTCTCTGTTTATATAAGTGGTTGGTCTGTCTAAGTGTAGCAGAGTGACTGTACAGCTAACGGTAGTAACAGTGGGCACAGTGATAGGGACTGGCTGCCACACCTGTCCCCAACTACACCTCCCCCTCCTCCCCAACTACACCTCCCCCTCCTCCCCACCAACACTCTCCCCTCCTCCCCACCTACACTACTCCTCAAATACACTCCCCCCTCCTCCTGAACTACACTCCCCCCTCCTCCCCAACTACACTCTCCCCTCCTCCCCAACTACACCTCCCCCTCCTCCCCAACTACACCTCCCCCTCCTCCCCAACTACACCTCCCCCTCCTCCCCAACTACACCTCCCCCTCCTCCCCAACTACACTCTCCCCTCCTCCCCAACTACACCTCCCCCTCCTCCCCAACTACACCTCCCCCTCCTCCCCAACTACACCTCCCCCTCCTCCCCAACTACACTCCCCCCTCCACCCCAACTACACCTCCCCCTCCTCCCCAACTACACCTCCCCCTCCTCCCCAACAACACTCTCCCCTCCTCCCCAACTACACTCCCCCCTCCTCCCCAACCCCACTCTCCCCTCCTCCCCACCTACACCTACCATCTGCTCCCCAACTACACCTCCCCCTCCTCCCCAACTACACCTCCCCTCCTCCCGAATTACACCTCCCCCTTCCCAACTACACCTCCCCCTCCTCCCCAATTACACCTCCCCCTCCCCAACTAAACCTCCCCCTCCTCCCCAGCTACACCTCCCCCCATCCTCCCCAACCACACTCCCCCCACATCCAGTCCACATGTCTGACCGTGCAATATGAGAGGTCAAACATGTTACGTAGGTGACATCATACGCACGGCACACGCAATGAGGATGGAATGGAGCCAGCCTCAGCCCAGGGCGGGGGTAACCACAGAGATAGACAGGGAGGAAGAGGACAAGGAGGAAGATGAGGAGGAGGAGGAGGTGGAGGAAGGGGGGAAGCAGCAGGCAGGTATGGAGGTGAGGAAGCCATCTTCAGTAACAGAGCTGACCAAAATGAAAATGGGACAGTCTTTTTGTTCCCTCCCAATACTTTACTGCATGAATATATAAATAGGGTTTCTTTCTCAAAGCCTTAATGATAAGCAAGTTAAATGGTGAATCCTATAATAAACTCACAGCAGAAATGGATATAGTGGTAAAAGAAGATTTGTCTCACCTAAGATAGCAGTTGGCACAAAGGGGTCTGTTCATAAACCCAAAACAAGTGCAGAAGTTGGAGGAAGAAGAGGAGGAGGAAGAGGAGAGAAAATAGCAGTAAATAAAAGCATACAAGAAAAGAAGAGAGCTAAATACCAGAGCACAGTGAATGTGATTGTGGATAGAGGATAGGAGGAGGAGGAAGAGGAGGAGGAGGAAGAGGAGGAGGAGGAAGAGGAGGAGGAGGAGGAAGAGGAGGAGGAAGAGGAGGAGGAAGGGGATGAGGAGGAGGAAGGGGAGGAGGAGAAGGAGGAAGAGGAAGAGGAGGAGGAAGAGGAGGAGGAAGAGGAAGAGGAGGAGGAAGATGAGGAGGAGGAGGAGGAAGGGGAGGAGGAAGGGGAGGAGGAGGATGAGGAGGAGGAGGAGGAAGAGGAGGAGGAAGAGGAGGAGGAAGGGGATGAGGAGGAGGAAGGGGAGGAGGAGAAGGAGGAAGAGGAAGAGGAGGAGGAAGAGGAGGAGGAAGAGGAAGAGGAGGAGGAAGATGAGGAGGAGGAGGAGGAGGAAGGGGAGGAGGAAGGGGAGGAGGAGGATGAGGAAGAGGAGGAGGAAGAAGAGGAGGAGGAGGAGGAGGAAGATGAGGAGGAGGAGGAGAAGAAGGAAGAGGATGATGAGGAGGAGGAGGAAGAGGAGGAGGAAGAGGAGGAAGAGGAGGAGGAGAAAGAGGAGGAGGAGGAGGAAGAGGAGGACAAAACAACAATCCAGTCTTATAGCAGGAGACAGAAGGAGAGATAGCACACCTAACACACGGTGAATGGTACATAAGGAATGCTCAGATTATAATATATTCATATACAGATGATGTTTGTTATCATTAATGCATAGACTTTAGATTAATTTAAATAAATCAAAAACACATTATTGATGCAACAAACACATAAGAGAGATCATCTAATTGTCAAACAAATGTGACTACAGCAAAACTTAGTTAGCTATCATTTCCCAACTCTCTGCTATCTACTGTGATCATACTATGGCAGAATGGTGAGGACCAGAGGTGGAGTAAAGGTGTGTTTACCTGGGTAGTAGGACTTGGGAAGCGTTGTACTGAGAGTATTGGACTTATTCAGGGTGAAGGAAGAGGGGGACGACACAGCTAGAGACAGAAAATAAACCATCAACATACAATCTGAACAGAATCACAGGACCACAACATGACTAATGTGAATCATAGGACCACAACATGACTAATGTGAATCATAGGACCACAACATGACTAATGTGAATCATAGGACCACAACATTACTAATGTGAATCATAGGACCACAACATGACTAATGTGAATCACAGGACCACAACATGACTAATGTGAATCATAGGACCACAACATGACTAATGTGAATCATAGGACCAGAACCTGACTAATGTGAATCACAGGACCACAACATGACTAATGTGAATCACAGGACCACAACATGACTAATGTGAATCATAGGACCAGAACATGACTAATGTGAATCATAGGACCACAACATGACTAATGTGAATCATAGGACCAGAACATGACTAATGTGAATCATAGGACCACAACATGACTAATGTGAATCATAGGACCAGAACATGAGTAATGTGAATCATAGGACCAGAACATGACTAATGTGAATCATAGGACCAGAACATGAGTAATGTGAATCATAGGACCACAACATGACTAATGTGAATCATAGGACCAGAACATTACTAATGTGAATCATAGGACCAGAACATGAGTAATGTGAATCATAGGACCAGAACATGAGTAATGTGAATCATAGGACCAGAACATGAGTAATGTGAATCATAGGACCACAACATGACTAATGTGAATCACAGGACCACAACATGACTAATGTGAATCATAGGACCACAACAGCACAATACATAGTAATAAATGTAATATACAGTGGGGGAAAAAAGTATTTAGTCAGCCACCAATTGTGCAAGTTCTCCCACTTAAAAAGATGAGAGAGGCCTGTAATTTTCATCATAGGTACACGTCAACTATGACAGACAAAATGAGAAAAAAAATTCCAGAAAATCACATTGTAGGATTTTTTATGAATTTATTTGCAAATTATGGTGGAAAATAAGTATTTGGTCAATAACAAAAGTTTCTCAATACTTTGTTATATACCCTTTGTTGGCAATGAAAGACCCAGCCACGTTTCATCTTCAATGCCCTTGCTGATGGAAGGAGGTTTTCACTCAAAATCTCACAAAACATGGCCCCATTCATTCTTTCCTTTACACGGATCAGTCGTCCTGGTCCCTTTGCAGAAAAACAGCCCCAAAGCATGATGTTTCCACCCCCATGCTTCACAGTAGGTATGGTGTTCTTTGGATGGAACTCAGCATTCTTTGTCCTCCAAACACGACGAGTTGAGTTTTTTTAACCAAAAAGTTATATTTTGGTTTCATCTGACCATATGACATTCTCCCAATCCTCTTCTGGATCATCCAAATGCACTCTAGCAAACTTCAGACGGACCTGGACATGTACTGGCTTAAGCAGGGGGACACGTCTCCCACTGCAGGATTTGAGTCCCTGGCGGCGTAGTGTGTTACTGATGGTAGGCTTTGTTACTTTGGTCCCAGCTCTCTGCCGGTCATTCACTAGGTCCCCCCGTGTGGTTCTGGGATTTTTGCTCACCGTTCTTGTGATCATTTTGACCCCAAGGGGTGAGATCTTGCGTGGAGCCCCAGATCGAGGGAGATTATCAGTGGTCTTGTATGTCTTCCATTTCCTAATAATTGCTCCCACAGTTGATTTCTTCAAACCAAGCTGCTTACCTATTGCAGATTCAGTCTTCCCAGCCTGGTGCAGGTCTACAATTCTGTTTCTGGTGTCCTTTGACAGCTCTTTGGTCTTGGCCATAGTGGAGTTTGGAGTGTGACTGTTTGAGGTTGTGGACAGGTGTCTTTTATACTGATAACAAGTTCAAACAGGTGCCATTAATACAGGTAACGAGTGGAGGACAGAGGAGCCTCTTAAAGAAGAAGATACAGGTCTGTGAGAGTCAGAAATCTTGCTTGTTTGTAGGTGACCAAATACTTATTTTCCACCATAATTTGCAAATAAATTCATAAAAAATCCTACAATGTGATTTTCTGGATTTTTTTTCTCATTTTGTCTGTCATAGTTGACGTGTACATATGATGAAAATTACAGGCCTCTCTCATCTTTTTAAGTGGGAGAACTTGCACAATTGGTGGCTGACTAAATACTTTTTTTCCCCACTGTATTTAATTTGTCCATGAATGTAAATACAGTGAGGGAAAAAAGTATTTGATCCCCTGATTTTGTATGTTTGCCCACTGACAAAGACATGATCAGTCTATAATTTTAATGGTAGGTTTATTTGAACAGTGAGAGACAGAATAACAACAAAAGAATCTAGAAAAACGCATGTCAAAAATGTTATAAATTGATTTGCATTTTAATGAGGGAAATAAGCATTTGACCCCTCTGCAAAACATGACTTAGTACTTGGTGGCAAAACCCTTGTTGGCAATCACAGAGGTCTGCGACGAGGTGTGAATGAAGGAGTCAGGCACAGGAGGTAAAACACAGAAGTCCAGAGTTTATTCCGTTTACATAAATAAAACGCACCCAGCGTCAAAACGAAACTATCACAAGGGAAATATTCCACCTTGGCAATAACAAATGGAAGAGTAGCTGAACCCAGCTCCTGGCTCTCACAATGAAACAATCACTCACAAAGACAAGGGGAACAGAGGGAACACTTATACACATACTAATTAGGGGAATGAGCACCAGGTGGGTGTGATTGACAAGACAAGACATGACAAGTGGAGTGATGAGAATGGGATCGGCAGTAGCTAGTAAGCCGGTGACGACGAACGCCGAAAACTGCCCGAACAAGGAGGGGAGGCAGCCTCGGCGGAAGTCGTGACAGTTACGTTACAGCCTTATTCTAAAATGGATTAAATAAATAAAAAAATCCTCATCAATCTACACACAATACCCCATAATGACAAAACTAAAACATTTTTTTGTCATTTTAGCAAATTTATAACAAATTGAAAACAGAAATACCTTATTTACTTAAGTATTCAGATCCTTTGCTATGAGACTCGAAAATGAGCTCAGGTGCATCCTGTTTCCATTGATCATCCTTGAGATGTTTCTACAACTTGATTGGAGTCCACCTGTGGTAAATTCAATTGATTGGACATGATTTGGAAAGGCACACACCTGTCTACATAAGGTCCCACAGTTGACAGTGCATGTCAGAGCAAAAACCAAGCCATGAGGTCGAAGGAATTGTCCGTAGAGCTCCGAGACAGGATTGTGTCGAGGCACAGATCTGGGGAAGGGTACCAAAACATTTCTGCAGCATTGAAGGTCCCCAAGAATACAGTGGTCTCCATCATTCTTAAATGGAAGAAGTTTGGAACCACCAAGACTCTTCCTATAGTTGGCCGCCCGACCAAACTGATCAATCGGGGGAGAAGTGACCAAGAACCCGATAGTCACTCTGACAGAGCTCCAGTTCCTCTTTGGAGATGGGAGAACCTTCCAGAAGGACAACCATCTCTGCAGCACTCCACCAATCAGGCCTTTATGGTAGAGTGGCCAGACGGAAGCCACTCCTCAGTAAAAGGCACATGACAGCCCACTTGGAGTTTGCCAAAAGGCACCTAAAGGACTCTCAGACCATGAGAAACAAGATTCTCTGTTCTGATGAAACCAAGATTGATCTCTTTGGCCTGAATGCCAAGCGTCATGTCTGGAGGAAACCAGGCACCATCCCTAAAGGTGAAGCATGGTGGCAGCATCATGCTGTGAGGATGTTTTTCAGCGGCAGGGACTGGGAGACTAGTCAGGATCGAGGAAAAGATGAACGGAGCAAAGTACAGAGAGATCCTTGATGAAAACCTGCTCCAGAGCGCTCAAGACCTCAGACTGGGGCGAAGGTTCACCTTCCAATAGGACAACGACCCTAAGCACACAGCCAAGACAACGCAGGAGTGGCTTTGGGACAAGTCTCTGAATGTCCTTGAGTGGCCCAGCCAGAGCCCGGACTTGAACCAGATCGAACATCTCTGGAGAGACCTGAAAATAGCTGTGCAGCGACGCTCCCCATTCAACCTGACAGAGCACTGAGTAAAGGGTCTGAATCCTTCTGTAAATGCGATATTTCAGTTTGTTTTTTTGCTTTGTCATTATGGGGTATTGTGTATTGATTGATGAGGGGGAAAAAAATAATTTAATCCATTTTAGAATAAGGCTATAACGTAACAAAATGTGGAAAAAGTCTAGGGGTTTGAATACTTTATGTAATCAGGGCAGCAGCCTCTAAGGTGCACGGTACAGTACCAAGTGGTAGCCGGCTAGCAACAGTGACTAAGTTCAGGGCAGGGTACTGGGTGTAGGCCGGCTAGTGGTGACTATTTAACAGTCTAATGGCCTTGAGATAGAAGCTGTTTTTCAGTCTCTCTGTCCCGGCTTTGATGCACCTGTACTGTCTCCGCCTTCTAGATGGTAGCGGAGTGAACAGGACGTGGCTCGGGTGGCTGAGGTCCTTGATGATCTTCTTGGCCTTCCTGTGACACCGGGTGTTGTAATTGTCCAGGAGGGGAGGCAGTGTGCCCCAGCGATGCGTTGGGCTGACCGCACCACCATCTGTAAAGCCCTCTGTAGAGCCCTGCGGTCGAGGACGGGTGCAATTGCCGTACCAGTCGGTGATACAGCCCGACAGGATGCTCTCAGTGGTGCATCTGTAGAAGTTTGTGAGGGTGTTAGGGGCCAAGCCAAAATGACTCAGCTTCCTGAGGTTGAAGAGGCTCTGTTGCACCTTCTTCACCACACTGTCTGTGTGGATGGACCATTTCAGGATGTGCATGCTGAGGAACTTGAAGCCACTGCGGCCCCCGTCGATGTGGATGGGGGTGTGCTCTCTCTGCTGTCTCCTGAAGTCCACAATCAGCTCCTTCATTTTGTTGACACTGAGGGAGAGGTTATTTTCCTGGCATCACTATGCCAGGGCCCTCACCTCCTCCCTTTAGGCTGTCTCGTCGTTGTTGGTAATCAGGCCTACTACTGTTGTGTCGTCTGCAAACTTGATGATTGAATTGGAGGAGTGCTTGGCCACGCAGTCATGGGTGAACAGGGAGTACAGGAGGGGGCTGAGCATGCACCTGTGGAGCCCCTGTGTTGATGATTAGCGTGGCGGAGGTGTCGTTTCCTACCTTCACCACCTGGGGGCGGCCCGTCAGGAAGTCCAGGACCCAGTTGCAGAGGGCGGGGTTCAGACACATGGCACCGAGCTTAATGATGAGCTTGGAGGGTACTATGGTGTTGAAGGCTGAGCTATAGTCCATGAACAGCATTCTTACATAGGTATTCCTCTTGTCCAGATGGGATAGGGCAGTGTGCAGTGTGATGGTGATTGCATCATCTGTGGATCTATTGAGGCGGTATGCAAATTGTAGTGGGTCTAGGGTGTCAGGTAAGGTGGAGGTGATATCATCCCTAACTAGCCTCTCAAAGCACTTCATGATGACAGAAGTGAGTGCTACGGGGCGATAGTCATTTAGTTCAGTTACCTTTGCTTTCTTGGGTACAGGAACAATGGTGGACATCTTGAAGCAAGTGGGGACAACAGACTGGGAAAGGGAGAGATTGAATATGTCCGTAAACACTCCAGACAGCTGGTCTGCACATGCTCTGAGGACGCGGCTAGGGATGCCGTCTGGGCCGGCAGTCTTGCGAGGGTTAACACGCTTAAATGTCTTACTCACGTCGGCCACAGAGAACGAGTGCTCATAGCGTAGCGGACCACCTGGGAAGCAAGGAGGTGATATTTTTAACATGGAGGATGTGTGTGTGTGAGTAGTGAAAAGAGAGAGAGTTGTGCTCTGTGTGGGTGAGAGGCCTCGGCTATAGCCTCATCGAGACAGGGTGAGGTGAGGAGCGTGGGTGACAGTTCCTGTGTGGGAAGAACAAGCCTGAATGCCATGCAGCAGGGTTACAATGCTGATGAATTGGCGTTACGAAAGGAGCTGGTTACACAGCCCAGCTTGGTGGCTGGTCGGTCGCTCAGGAGCGTCTTTCCCTTTATAATCAGTTATAAAAGTTTTGGTCTCACGTCTGAGTTGCGCTTTGTCCCTGTTCTGTCGTTTTGACTCTTTGACCTTACGGAGGTCATATCTGGTCTGTTTGTACGCGTCCATGTTCCCAGTCACTTTGCCGTGTTTAAATGCGGTGGTTCGCACTTTCAGTTTAATATTTGTTTGTAATATTTGTTTTCTTCTTTTTTTTGGGGGTGGGGGGGTGGGGGGGTAGATCAGCTTTAATATTGCAGATAGATTGTAACTTCCATCAATGTAATTGTCTGCATCACTTCCAATCCCCCATATGTTTTTCCCCCGCAAAAAAAACATACATATAAATATATATACATACATATATAATCCTTTAAAACAATTTATTTCTCCCTTTATTACTTTCCAACCCCCCATTGGAGTAAACTACTGAACAACAACGCTTAGGCCTCTACTTCCAGCTTATACATACTATATAGATTTTATGGACACAGTCAATTTGACAATAATTATATTTGGTTTGTTTTTACTCCTGAACTTCCTCTACCCTCAACCTCTCTGATCATTTTCATGATGTCCATCCGGTTTGCTTCTATATACCATATCTTTGTAACTGTGCTCTTTCACAAAAGCTCTCAACCTATAACCTATATACTTATTATGGACACAGTATGCTTTACATTAGTTATCTTGTTGTTATTAGTTGTTGTTATTAGTCCCAACCTTCAGCTCCATTCAACACCTCCCATCTATCTCTTAACACCATCCATATTGGATTTCTATTTGCCATATATTTTTCAACTATACTGTGATGTTTCACAAAAGTTCTGAACCCTTCTATTCTCATTGTTTCTATAGATTGTAAATTGCTAAAAGTATTATTATTGATCGATTAACTTTGACTTTTCAGATCACCCAGTAGTGCTATCTGCAGGGTTAGCTCCAGGTAAATATTGCAATCCTTCAGCCATTCCTGGACCTGTGACCAAAAACAAGCTACAAATGGACAGTACCAAAACAAATGATCTAATGATTCTGTCTCTTCGCAGCAAAATCTGCAGAGCTGGGAAGATTGTATCCCCCATATAAATAACATTCTATTGGTAGCAAGAATTTTGTATAATAATTTAAATTGAAAAATTCTAAGTTTTGAATCCGGCGTCATTTTGTGTATCAGTTCATAAACAATTTGCCATGGAATCGGTACGTCAAAGATCTCTTCCCAACTACTTTGCAATCTATATGGGACGGCTGTCAATCCTTTGGTTCTTAAATTAAACTGGTAAAATTTTTTGTTTACCACAATTTTCTTTAATCAATTATGGTCTTTAATGCAAGGCCAACTGACAAGTTCCTTACTTTCCTCTTCCAATTTTGTGGTAATGCTGCAATTATTTGGTTGTAATTTTGGGTAGAGCAGATCGTTCCAAATCAAATGGAATATTTTAATAACTGTTCGCTAGGCGTAGGCAAGACCATAAGCAAATAGGTAAACTGGGATAATACTAACGAGTTAATCAGGGTGATTTTTCCACAAATTGACAGGTATTTACCTTTCCATGGTAGCAAGATCTTATCTATTTTTGCTAACTTTCTATTAATATTTATTGGAGTGAGATCATTTATTTCATTTGGGATATGTATTCCGAGTATATCCACATCACCTTCAGACCATTTTATTGGTAAACTACATGGTGATGTAAAAATTGTATTTGTTAGTGATCCAATACGTAATATAGTACATTTATCATAATTTGGTTGTAATCCAGAGAGGTTAGAAAATGTATCTAGATCCTCTATGAGGCTGTGGAGGGATTCAAGTTGTGGATTTAAAAGAAAACATGAATCATCAGCGTACAATGACACCTTTGTTTTTAAGCCCTGGATTTCTAATCCCTTGATATTATTGTTGGATCTGATTTTAATAGCTAACATCTCGATGGCAATAATAAATAGATATGCCGATAGTGGACAACCTTGTTTTACTCCTCTTGACAATTTAAAACTTTCTGAGAAATAGCCATTATTTACTATTTTACACCTAGGGTTACTATACATGATTTTAACCCATTTTATAAGAGATTCTCCAAAATTGAAATGCTCCAGGCATTTATATATAAACTCCAGTTGTACTATCAAATGCCTTTTCAAAGTCAGCTGTGAATAGCAGGCCTGGTTTCACAGATTTTTCATAGTGTTATATTGTTTCCAGTACTTGCCTTATAAACTCAGCAAAAAAAGAAACGTCCCTTTTTCAGGACCCTGTCTTTCAAAGATAATTCGTAAAAATCCAAATAACTTCACAGATCTTCATTGTAAATGGTTTAAACACTGTTTCCCATGCTTATTCAATGAACCATAAACAATTAATGAACATGCACCTGTGGAACGGTCGTTAAGACACTAACAGCTTACAGACGGTAGGAAATTAAGGTCACAGTTATGAAAACTTAGGACACTAAAGAGGCCTTTCTACTGACTCTGAAAAACACCAAAAGAAAGATGCCCAGGGTCCCTGCTCATCTGCGTGAACGTGCCTTAGGCATGCTGCAAGGAGGCATGAGGACTGCTGATGTGGCCAGGGCAAAAAATTGCAATGTCTGTACTATGAGACGCCTAAGACAGCGCTACAGGGAGACAGGACGGACAGCTGATCGTCCTCGCAGTGGCAGACCACGCGTAACAACACCTGCACAGGATCGGTACATCTGAACATCACACCTGCGGGACAGGTACAGGATGGCAACAACAACTGTCCGAGTTACACCAGGAACGCACAATCCCTCCATCAGTGCTCAGACTGTTCGCAATAGGCTGAGAGAGGCTGGACTGAGGGCTTGTAGGCCTGTTGTAAGGCAGGTCCTCACAAGACATCACCGGCAACAACGTCGCCTATGGGCACAAACCCACCGTCGCTGGACCAGACAGGACTGGCAAAAAGTGCTCTTCACTGACGAGTCGCGGTTTTGTCTCACCAGGGGTGATGGTCGGATTCGCGTTTATCGTCGAAGGAATGAGCGTTACACCGAGGCCTGTACTCTGGAGCGGGATCGATTTGGAGGTGGAGGGTCCGTCATGGTCTGGGGCGGTGTGTCACAGCATCATCGGATGAGCTTGTTGTCATTGCAGACAATCTCAACGCTGTGCGTTACAGGGAAGACATCCTCCTCCCTGATGTGGTACCCTCCTGCAGGCTCATCCTGACATGACCCTCCAGCATGACAATGCCACCAGCCATACTTGAGTTCTGTGCGTGATTTCCTGCAAGACAGGAATGTCAGTGTTCTGCCATGGGCAGTGAAGAGCCCGGATCTCAATCCCATTGATCACGTCTGGGACCTGTTGAATCGGAGGGTGAGGGCTAGTGCCATTCCCCCCAGAAATGTCCGGGAACTTGCAGGTGCCTTGGAGGAAGAGTGGGGTAACATCTCACAGCAAGAACTGGCAAATCTGGTGCAGTCCATGAGGAGATGCACTGCGGTACTTAATGCAGCTGGTGGCCACACCAGATACTGACTGTTACTTTTGATTTTGACCCCCCCTTTGTTCAGGGACACATTATTCAATTTCTGTTAGTCACATGTCTGTGGAACTTGTTCAGTTTATGTCTCAGTTGTTGAATCTTGTTATGTTACAGTGGGGAAAAAAGGATTTAGTCAGCCACCAATTGTGCAAGTTCTCCCACTTAAAAAGATGAGAGAGGCCTGTAATTTTCATCATAGGTACACGTCAACTATGACAGACAAATTGAGAAAGAAAAATGCAGAAAATCACATTGTAGGATTTTTAATGAATTTATTTGCAAATTATGGTGGAAAATAAGTATTTGGTCACCTACAAACAAGCAAGATTTCTGGCTCTCACAGACCTGTAACTTTTTCTTTAAGAGGCTCCTCTGTCCTCCACTCGTTACCTGTATTAATGGCACCTGTTTGAACTTGTTATTAGTATAAAAGACACCTGTCCACAACCTCAAATAGTCACACTCCAAACTCCACTATGGCCAAGACCAAAGAGCTGTCAAAGGACACCAGAAACAAAATTGTAGACTTGCACCAGGCTGGGAAGACTGAATCTGCAATAGGTAAGCAGCTTGGTTTGAAGAAATCAACTGTGGGAGCAATTATTAGGAAATGGAAGACATACAAGACCACTGATAATCTCCCTCGATCTGGGGCTCCACGCAAGATCTCACCCCGTGGGGTCAAAATGATCACAAGAACGGTGAGCAAAAATCCCAGAACCACACGGGGGGACCTAGTGAATGACCTGCAGAGAGCTGGGACCAAAGTAACAAAGCCTACCATCAGTAACACACTACGCCGCCAGGGACTCAAATCCTGCAGTGCCAGACGTGTCCCCCTGCTTAAGCCAGTACATGTCCAGGCCCGTCTGAAGTTTGCTAGAGTGCATTTGGATGATCCAGAAGAGGATTGGGAGAATGTCATATGGTCAGATGAAACCAAAATAGAACTTTTTGGTAAAAACTCAACTCGTCGTGTTTGGAGGACAAAGAATGCTGAGTTGCATCCAAAGAACACCATACCTACTGTGAAGGATGGGGGTGGAAACATCATGCTTTGGGGCTGTTTTTCTGCAAAGGGACCAGGACGACTGATCCGTGTAAAGGAAAGAATGAATGGGGCCATGTATCGTGAGATTTTGAGTGAAAACCTCCTTCCATCAACAAGGGCATTGAAGATGAAACGTGGCTGGGTCTTTCAGCATGACAATGATCCCAAACACACCGCCCGGGCAACGAAGGAGTGGCTTCGTAAGAAGCATTTCAAGGTCCTGGAGTGGCCTAGCCAGTCTCCAGATCTCAACCCCATAGAAAATATTTGGATGGAGTTGAAAGTCAGTGTTGCCCAGCGACAGCCCCAAAACATCACTGCTCTAGAGGAGATCTGCATGGAGGAATGGGCCAAAATACCAGCAACAGTGTGTGAAAACCTTATGAAGACTTATAGAAAACGTTTGACCTGTGTCATTGCCAACAAAGGGTATAAAACAAAGTATTGAGAAACTTTTGTTATTGACCAAATACTTATTTTCCACCATAATTTGCAAATAAATTCATTAAAAATCCTACAATGTGATTTTCTGGATTTTCTTTTCTCATTTGGTCTGTCATAGTTGACGTGCAACTATGATGAAAATTACAGGCCTCTCTCATCTTTTTAAGTGGGAGAACTTGCACAATTGGTGGCTGACTAAATACTTTTTTCCCCCACTGTATATGTCACTCCCTTTGGTTCCTTCCCCAGGCGTTATTGATTATGTTACTCTGTTCCTGTCTTGTTTTGTTTCATATTTTATTGATCATTAAATGCACTCCCTGAGCTTGAAATCAATGTTGCTGATGAAGAGGCTTCTGATTCTGATGTGTGCATGAGCAACAGTACAATACAGCTGCACCATCGAGAGCATCCTGACTGGTTGCATCACCGCCTGGTATGGCAACTGCTTGGCCTCCGACCGCAAGGCAATACAGAGGGTAGTGATGTGTGCATGAGCAACAGTACAATCTCTGATGTGCTGCAACATCTGCATGTCACATAAACTCGTCACTCTTTTCTGCCCAAACCGTGCCATTCCCTCCCAGACTCATGTTTCACCGTGGCAGTTGGGATCAGCGTCTCAATTGTTCTGGTTTTTCTGCGGCGAAGGCTCAGGCATCGGAGGCGGAGGCTCGAAGTCAACATCAGAATCAGATGGAGACTCTTCCTCAGCAGGGTCGATTTCAAGCTCAATATCCGATCTTCCATCTGACCAACTAAATCCTCCATCTGACTGTAATGATGTCATGTCATAGTATTGTATTGGACCAGGGGAGAGTTAGTAGATAAGAGGTTTGGTGCCACGGAGTCTGCATTCCGTTATGTCAGAGTAGATTACTGATGTTGATCTTAGAATAGTTGATGGACAGGATATAGTGACTTGGGGTAAAGGGTAATAACATCAAGAGAAGGGAGTGCCCATGACAGGTACCAGATGTTCGTGGAGAGACTTGTAACAGAGTTTATATATAGAGAGTGGATCTTTGTTCTGGAGTTAGGACGATGGCAGAGGCAGGGTCATGTCTGTTATAACTAACCATACATATTAAATACAGTGAGGGGAAAAAAGTATTTGATCCCCTGCTGATTTTGTACGTTTGCCCACTGACAGAGAAATGATCAGTCTATAATTTTAATGGTAGGTTTATTTGAACAGTGAGAGACAGAATAACAACAACAAAAATCCAGAAAAACGCATGTCAAAAATTTTATAAATTGATTTGCATTTTAATGATGGAAATAAGTATTTGACCCCTCTGCAAAACATGACTTAGCACTTGGTGGCAAAACCCTTGTTGGCAATCACAGAGGTCAGACGTTTCTTGTAGTTGGCCACCAGGTTTGCACACATCTCAGGAGGGATTTTGTCCCACTCCTCTTTGCAGATCTTCTCCAAGTCATTAAGGTTTTGAGGCTGATGTTTGGCAACTCGAACCTTCAGCTCCCTCCACAGATTTTCTATGGGATTAAGGTCTGGAGACTGGCTAGGCCACTCCAGGACCTTAATGTGCTTCTTCTTGAGCCACTCCTTTGTTGCCTTGGCCGTGTGTTTTGGGTCATTGTCATGCTGGAATACCCATCCACGACCCATTTTCAATGCCCTGGCTGAAGGATGGAGGTTCTCACCCAAGATTTGACAGTACATGGCCCCGTCCATCGTCCCTTTGATGCGGTGAAGTTGTCCTGTCCCCTTAGCAGAAAAACATCCCCAAAGCATAATGTTTCCACCTCCATGTTTGACGGTGGGGATGGTGTTCTTGGGGTCATAGGCAGCATTCCTCCTCCTCCAAACACGGCGAGTTGAGTTGATGCCAAAAAGCTCGATTTTGGTCTCATCTGACCACAACACTTTCACCCAGTTCTCCTCTGAATCATTCAGATGTTCATTGGCAAACTTCAGACGGCCCTGTATATGTGCTTTCTTGAGCAGGGGGACATTGCGGGCACTGCAGGATTTCAGTCCTTTACGGCGTAGTGTGTTACCAATTGTTTTCTTGTTGACTATGGTCCCAGCTGCCTTGAGATCATTGACAACATCCTCCCGTGTAGTTCTGGGCTGATTCCTCACCGTTCTCATGATCATTGCAACTCCACAAGGTGAGATATTGCATGGAGCCCCAGGCCGAGGGAGACGGAAAGTTATTTTGTGTTTCTTCCATTTGCGAATAATCATACCAACTGTTGTCACCTTCTCACCAAGCTGCTTGGCGATGGTCTTGTAGCCCATTCCAGCCTTGTGTAGGTCTACAATCTTGTCCCTGACATCCTTGGAGAGCTCTTTGGTCTTGGCCATGGTGGAGAGTTTGGAATCTGATTGATTGATTGCTTCTGTGGACAGGTGTCTTTTATACAGGTAATAAACTGAGATTAGGAGCACTCCCTTTAAGAGTGTGCTCCTAATCTCAGCTCGTTACCTGTATAAAAGACACCTGGGAGCCAGAAATCTTTCTGATTGAGAGGGGGTTAAATACTTATTTCCCTCATTAAAATGCAAATCAATTTATTAAATTTTTGACATGCGTTTTTCTGGATTTTTTTGTTGTTATTCTCTCTATCATTGTTCAAATAAACCTACCATTAAAATTATAGACGGATCATTTCTTTGTCAGTGGGCAAACGCACAAAATCAGCAGGGGATCAAATACTTTTTTCCCTCACTGTATATTATATGAACTCCCCATCAAAAGTGTCTAAGTAGATCCTTACATTCGTAATCACTTGATACCTTAGAAACTCATCATAACACTGACCAACTAAATCCTCCTTCTGACCAACTAAATCCTCCTTCTGACCAACTAAATCCTCCTTAATGACCAATTAAATCCTCCATCTGACCAACTAAATCCTCCACCTGACCAACTAAATCCTCCACCTGACCAACTAAATCCTTCACCTGACCAACTAAATCCTCCACCTGACCAACTAAATCCTCCACCTGACCAACTAAATCCTCCACCTGACCAACTAAATCCTCCATCTGACCATCTAAATCCTCCATCTGACCAACTAAATCCTCCACCTGACCAACTAAATCCTCCTTCTGACCAACTAAATCCTCCTTCTGACCAACTAAATCCTCCTTCTGACCAACTAAATCCTCCATCTGACCAACTAAATCCTCCATCTGACCAACTAAATCCTCAGCCTGACCAACTAACTCCATCTGACCAACTAAATCCTCCTTCTGACCAACTAAATCCTCCTTCTGACCAATTAAATCCTCCATCTGACCAACTAAATCCTCCACCTGACCAACTAAATCCTCCACCTGACCAACTAAATCCTCCACCTGACCAACTAAATCCTCCACCTGACCAACTAAATCCTCCAACTGACCAACTAAATCCTCCACCTGACCAACTAAATCCTCCATCTGACCATCTAAATCCTCCATCTGACCAACTAAATCCTCCACCTGACCAACTAAATCCTCCACCTGACCAACTAAATCCTCCAACTGACCAACTAAATCCTCCATCTGACCAACTAAATCCTCCATCTGACCAACTAAATCCTCCAACTGACCAACTAAATCCTCCTTCTGACCAACTAAATCCTCCTTCTGACCAACTAAATCCTCCTTCTGACCAATTAAATCCTCCATCTGACCAACTAAATCCTCCACCTGACCAACTAAATCCTCCACCTGACCAACTAAATCCTCCACCTGACCAACTAAATCCTCCACCTGACCAACTAAATCCTCCACCTGACCAACTAAATCCTCCACCTGACCAACTAAATCCTCCATCTGACCATCTAAATCCTCCATCTGACCAACTAAATCCTCCACCTGACCAACTAAATCCTCCACCTGACCAACTAAATCCTCCAACTGACCAACTAAATCCTCCATCCGACCAACTAAATCCTCCATCTGACCAACTAAATCCTCCTTCTGACCAACTAAGTCCTCCTTCTGACCAACTAAATCCTCCTTCTGACCAACTAAATCCTCTTTCTGACCAACTAAATCCTCCATCTGACCAACTAAATCCTCCACCTGACCAACTAAATCCTCCATCTGACCAACTAAATCCTCCACCTGACCAACTAAATCCTCCACCTGACCAACTAAATCCTCCTTCTGACCAACTAAATCCTCCTTCTGACCAACTAAATCCTCCTTCTGACCAACTAAATCCTCCATCTGACCAACTAAATCCTCCATCTGACCAACTAAATCCTCAGCCTGACCAACTAACTCCATCTGACCAACTAAATCCTCCTTCTGACCAACTAAATCCTCCTTCTGACCAACTAAATCCTCCTTCTGACCAATTAAATCCTCCATCTGACCAACTAAATCCTCCACCTGACCAACTAAATCCTCCACCTGACCAACTAAATCCTCCACCTGACCAACTAAATCCTCCACCTGACCAACTAAATCCTCCACCTGACCAACTAAATCCTCCACCTGACCAACTGACCAACTAAATCCTCCATCTGACCAACTAAATCCTCCATCTGACCAACTAAATCCTCCATCTGACCATCTAAATTCTGCAGCATGTGCAGTGCTGTCAGTGCGTGGTTTGGTTGGGCTTGCCATTGTGAACTACACACAGTGTATGTTGTACTCAGTGTCTGATTTGACTCTCCCAGGGGAAATTATATACATTTTCCAGCCTTTCATTATAAAATAATTAGACCGTCCACAATTCTTCTTCATCATTACACTATTGTTCTAAATTCAATCATCCTCTTCACCCTCATCATTCAAATAAATCAAATTCAATCATCCTCCTCATCATTCAGTTCATTGAAGTCACATGACCTATTATCAGTTTCTAGCAGGTTTATATCCTCCATTGATGACAGAATAACATATTTTTTTAATGTTATTTGATTTTGCTTAGTAGCCAGAGCAATGTTGCTGTGTGAGTGGTCATGGGCTGAATGCATGGACAGCACGGATATTCCTGGAAAAAGTGAAATTTGGAAATACATTTAAATTTTACATTTTAGTAATTTAGCAGACGCTCTTATCCAGTTCGACTTAGTTAGTGAGTGCATACATTTTTTATTTTTTTATTTTTTCATACCCCCAGTGGGAAACAAACCCACAACCCTGGCGTTGCAAACGCCATGCTCTACCCAACTGAGCTACATCCCTGCCGGCCATTCCCTCCCCTACCCTGGACGACGCTGGGCCAATTGTGCGCCGCCCCATGGGTCTCCCGGTCGCGGCCGGCTACGACAGCGCCTAAATAGAGCTGCACCTCTTGAATTATGAGTTATTTGACAAAGGTAAGTGTCATAGAAACTGCAGAATATCTGCTCTTTCAGATACTGTATAGAAATCACAATGTTTTACCTGCATGTGACTCTAAAAGGAGGATTTGATAAAGAGATGCTCCCTTCCCTGCATCTGTCAATTACAAGACGCGCCGATCTCTTCATGGACAATTTGACCACTGATAGGCCTAATATTGTCACCCATGAGATGATTGTCCTATAGGCTAACTCTTATTATGTGTGAAATTAGTTTGGCGATGGTTTGGCGGCAGCCGGCCGCGACCGGGAGACTCATGGGGCGGCGCACAATTGGCCTAGCGTTGTCCAGGGTAGGGGAGGGAATGGCCGTGGTTTGGTGTGATGTGTGGTGTGGTGTGGTGTGTGGTGTGGTGTGTGGTGTGGTGTGGTGTGGTGTGATGTGGTGTGTGGTGTGGTGTGTGGTGTGGTGTGTGGTGTGTGGTGTGTGGTGTGGTGTGTGGTGTGTGGTGTGTGGTGTGGTGTGATGTGTGGTGTGGTGTGGTGTGGTGTGGTGTGATGTGGTGTGGTGTGTGGTGTGGTGTGATGTGCATTCTGGGCGGCGCACAATTGGCCCAGCGTCGTCCAGGGTAGGGGAGGGAATGGCCGGTAGGGATGTAGCTCAGTTGATAGAGCATGGCGTTTGCAACGCCAGGGTTGTGGGTTTGATTCCCACGGGGGACCAGTATGAAAAAAAATTATATATATGTATTCACTAACTGTAAGTCGCTCTGGATAAGAGCGTCTGCTAAATGACTACAATGTAAAATATAAATGTAGTTTGGGTGTAGTTTAGGTGTAGTATCGATGGGCTGGCTGTGTAGACTGACTGGCATCGTTTGTTTCCCGCTCATCAGCTTGGATAGAGTCAAGAATATGTTTTTCATTATTCTAAAGGACTACTGCAACGTGTAGCATGTTCTCATTTCCCTTACAATGCATTTGATTAGTAATATACTGAACAAAAATATAAACTCAACATGTAAAGTGCTGGTTCCATGTTTCATGAGCTGAAATAAAAGATCCCAGAAATGTTCCATACGCACAAATATGCCATATGCTTATTTCTCTCAAATTTTCTGCACAAATTTGTTTACATCCCTGTTAGTGAGCATTTCTCCTTTGCCAAGATAATCCATCCACCTGACAGGTGTGGCATATCAATAAGCTGATTAAACAGTATGATCATTACATAGATGCACCTTGTGCTGGGGACAATAAAAGGCCACTCTAAAATGTGCAGTTTTGTCACACAACGCAATGCCACAGATGTATCAAGTTTTGAGGGTACGTGCAATTGGCATGCTGACTGCAGGAATGTCCACCAGAGCTGTTACCAGTTAATTTAATGTTAATTTCTCTACTATAAGCTGCCTCCAACGTCATTTTACAGAATTTGGCAGTACGTCTAACAGGCCTCACAACCGCAGACCACGTGAAACCACGCCAGCCCAGGACCTCCACATCTGACTTTATCACCTGCGGGATCGTCTGAGACCAGCCACCCGGACAGTTGATGAAACTGAGGAGTATTTTGGTCTGTAATAAAGCCCTCTTGTGGGGTAAAACTCATTCTGATTGGCTGGGCCTGGCTCCACAGTGGGTGGACCTGGTCCCCAAGTGGGTGGGCCTATGCCCTCCCAGGACCACCCATGGCTGCGCCCCTGCCCATTCATGTGAAATCAATAGATTAGGCCCTAATGAATTTATTTAAATTGACTGACTTCCTTATATGATCTGTAACTCAGTAAAACCATTGAAATTATTGCATGTTGCATTTATATTTTTTGTTCAGTATAGTTATTGTTCAGTAAAGTTATGGTAAATAAAACAGTCCCATAACAGCTTCTATTTACACTTTGTAAATAGAAGCTGTTATGGGACTGTTTTATTTATTATAACTATACTGAACAATAACTATACTGAACAAAAAATATAAATGCAACATGCAATAATTTCAATGGTTTTACTTTGGGGATAGGTGTGAAAGAAAAACAGGTAAAAAGGCTCTAAATACTTTTCTGTTTGTGACTTCAACATTCTGACAAATGAGCAATGTAAAATACAAACATTTAGGAAAAGTCAAGGAAGGAGCAGAACATAGATTTTTTTTGGGGGGGCTGATTTTTTACATTCAGAAAATCAAACGTCAATGCCTGTTGGTCTATAGCGGTTCTAGTGTTAACTAACTATTTAGCAGTCTTATAGCTTGGGGGGTAGAAGTTGTTCAGGGTCCTGTTGGTTCCAGACTTGGTGCATCAGTACCGCTTGTTGTGCGGTAGCAGAGAGAGAACAGTTTATGACTTGAGTGGCTGGAGTCAAAGCATACTACAGTATAGGGATAAGATATTTGATCAATACTATTGATTTCAGAAGGGGAAAAAAAGGCCAATCAAAGTCTGAAGGTATGTCTTTTTCCAGTACAACTTACTTCTCCCATTGAGTGTGAGGGTGCACTCGCTCCTAGTGTTGAGGGTGTGGCTGTGTGTGTCCATGAAGGACAAGGCCTCGTCACAGTTTGTCCCCTGCTCCGTATAACTCCTGTCCATGGAGTTCACCATCACTGTCATCTCCTGCCGAGCACTGCTCAACGTCTCCTTACGCTTCTTAGCCAGCTTCCTGTTTAGGAGAACACAAGACAAACAACAACAAATCAACAACGAATCAATAATCAATGAATCAATAATTATAATATCCTTCTTTGGTACTGCTCAACGTCTCCTTACGCTTCTCAGCCTTCTGTTAATGAGAAAATGACAGACTAACAACAGAGAGATATTAGTTGAAACAGATGTTAGATGTTCGAGATGACTCATACCTGGAAAGACATTGAAGGATTGGGTAGAAAAGACTGTGGTAAAGAGAGAGAGAAGTTACATTCATTTAAAACTTTTTCCTCCCAATTCGAGCCAAGCAATTCGATCCATACCATTTACCATCTAATTCATTTGGCAAGGCTTAGTCTTGTGAAGGCAGATACATCAATCAGCGGGCCCGATGATGGTCAATTAGTCATTGAATCCTGGGGTGGAGAAGGCATTACAGCAATAATAGAGTTTGTTTGCCTCAAGAAACAACTTGCTTTCAGAACTTCCTCCAGAACCACACGATTCTGGGACAAAAAAATATGCTATTTTGTGCAGCAGATAATGTACATTTGGGTTGTCTTTGGACCGGATGCTTTTTTGGCCTCCTTCAGGCCAATTCAACTCAATACAGTCAGGAACAAAACTACCCTATACTCAGACAAACAGATATTTTGTGCACATTGAAAATAGATTGGAACAGGGGGCCAGACCAGATTAAGCAGTGAATGTGTGGTGAGCCTCATCATGGAACTCTACCCCATATAAATAAATACTTATCATGGAACTCTACCCCATAGAAATAAATACTTATCATGGAACTCTACCCCATAGAAATAAATACTTATCATGGAACTCTACCCCATAGAAATAAATACTTATCATGGAACTCTACCCCATATAAATACATACTTATCATGGAACTCTACCCCATATAAATAAATACTTATCATGGAACTCTACCCCATAGAAATAAATACTTATCATGGAACTCTACCCCATAGAAATAAATACTTATCATGGAACTCTACCCCATATACATAAATACTTATCATGGAACTCTACCCCATATAAATAAATACTTATCATGGAACTCTACCCCATATAAATAAATACTTATCATGGAACTCTACCCCATATAAATAAATACTTATCATGGAACTCTACCCCATAGAAATAAATACTTATCATGGTACTCTACCCCATAGAAATTCTACTCTGACTGTACTCCACACACACACACACACACACACACACACACACACACACACACACACACACACACACACACACACACACACACACCTACACACACAAATAGAACCGCTCTCTCCTATTTAACCAGCAACAATACAGTATTGACCTGCCTGTTCAAGTCCTCATTCTACAACACAATGCAGCTCACGGCTTGAGGGGGAATATACACGGCTGTGACCATAACCGAAGATAATTATCTTGGGAGGTAATACGGTCGGCATTTGATTGTGAGGTATTCTAGGTTGGGTGAACAAAAGGACTTGAGTTCCTGTACGTTATCACAATCACACCACATTACATTATTTAGTTTTAATGTTAGTGTTAGTGGGACAGAAAGTAGCCTATAGAAACACCCCCTTCAACTTTTTTCACATTTTGTTGCATGACAAAATGGGATTGAAATAGATTTAATTGTATTGATTTGTAATCGATCTACACAAACACTCCATAATGTCAAGTATGTCAAGTCCTCTGTAGCTCAGCTTACAAGCACATCGCTTGTAACGCCAGGGTAGTGGGTTCGATCCCCGGGACCACCCCATACACAAAAATATATATGCACGCATGACTGTAAGTCGCTTTGGATAAAAGCGTCTGCTAAATGGCGTATTATTATTATTAAACCTGACTCAGTTACACCAGCTCTGTCAGGAGGAATGGGACAAAATTCACCCAACTTATTGTGGGAAGCTTGTGGAAGGCTACCCGAAACGTTTGACCCAAGTTAAACAATTTAAAGGCAATGCTACCAAATACTAATTGAGTGTATGTCAACTTCTGACCCACTGGGAATGTGATGAAAGGAATAAAAGCTGAAATAAATCATTCTCTCTACTATTATTCTGACATTTCACATTCTTAAAATAAAGTGGTGATCCTAACTGACCTTTCACATTTTAGTCATTTAGCAGATGCTCTTATCCAGAGCGACTTACAGTTAGTGAGTGCATACATTTTCATACTGGCCCCCCGTGGGAATCAAACCCACAACCCTGGCGTTGCAAACACCATGCTCTACCAACTGAGCTACATGGAGGGCTTTTCACTAGGATTAAATGTCAGGAATTGTGAAAAACTGAGTTTAAATGTTTTTGGCTAAGGTGTATGTAAACTTCCAATTGTACCTGGTAAAATAACGGTAAAAAAATACACCCAAATAAATAAAACTATAAACTGTGGAGGAGTGAAGTCTGCGACAGCCAAAAGTCGGACACTGACGTGATTTTCTACAGCAAGGCTCAGATCAACATTTCAGTTCTAATCTTTAGGAACAATGGCTTCTTTATAATGTGGAAATAAACATGTATCTAACCCCCATATCACACACTGAAATCATAATCTAATATTATGTGTGTACATCGTATAATTACTATAATAAGACCATCCTCTATAGAAAAGACCATAAGACCATTATCTATAGAGGAGACTATAATAAGACCATTCTCTATAGAAGAGACTATAATAAGACCATTCTCTATAGAGGAGACTATAATAAGACCATTCTCTATAGAAGAGGCTATAATAAGACCATTCTCTATAGAAGAGGCTATAATAAGACCATTCTCTATAGAAGAGACTATAATAAGACCATTCTCTATAGAATAGACTATAATAAGACCATTCTCTATAGAGGAGACTATAATAAGACCATTCTCTATAGAAAAGACTATAAGACCATTATCTATAGAGGAGACTATAATAAGACCATCCTCTATAGAAAAGACTATAAGACCATTATCTATAGAGGAGACTATAATAAGACCATTCTCTATAGAATAGACTATAATAAGTCCATTCTCTATAGAAGAGGCTATAAGACCATTCTCTATAGAGGAGACTATAATAAGACCATTCTCTATAGAATAGACTATAATAAGACCATTCTCTATAGAGGAGACTATAATAAGACCATTCTCTATAGAGGAGACTATAATAAGACCATTCTCTATAGAAGAGACTATAATAAGACCATTCTCTATAGAAGAGACTATAATAAGAACATTCTCTATAGAATAGACTATAATAAGACCATTCTCTATAGAGGAGACTATAATAAGACCATTCTCTATAGAAGAGGCTATAATAAGACCATTCTCTATAGAAGAGACTATAATAAGACCATTCTCTATAGAAGAGGCTATAATAAGACCATTCTCTATAGAATAGACTATAATAAGACCATTCTCTATAGAGGAGACTATAATAAGACCATTCTCTATAGAGGAGACTATAATAAGACCATTCTCTATAGAAGAGACTATAATAAGACCATTCTCTATAGAAGAGACTATAATAAGAACATTCTCTATAGAATAGACTATAATAAGACCATTCTCTATAGAGGAGACTATAATAAGACCATTCTCTATAGAAGAGGCTATAATAAGACCATTCTCTATAGAAGAGACTATAATAAGACCATTCTCTATAGAAGAGGCTATAATAAGACCATTCTCTATAGAAGAGACTATAATAAGACCATTCTCTATAGAATAGACTATAATAAGACCATTCTCTATAGAGGAGACTATAATAAGACCATTCTCTATAGAAGAGACTATAATAAGACCATTCTCTATAGAATAGACTATAATAAGACCATTCTCTATAGAATAGACTATAATAAGACCATTCTCTATAGAAGAGGCTATAAGACCATTCTCTATAGAGGAGACTATAATAAGACCATTCTCTATAGAATAGACTATAATAAGACCATTCTCTATAGAGGAGACTATAATAAGACCATTCTCTATAGAATAGACTATAATAAGACCATTCTCTATAGAGGAGACTATAATAAGACCATTCT
This sequence comes from Coregonus lavaretus, assembly GCF_964263955.1. Lineage (NCBI taxonomy): Eukaryota > Metazoa > Chordata > Actinopteri > Salmoniformes > Salmonidae > Coregonus > Coregonus lavaretus. The sequence continues at coordinate 4,426 of NW_028157153.1, read as the reverse complement.
CTATAGAAGAGGCTATAATAAGACCATTCTCTATAGAAGAGACTATAATAAGACCATTCTCTATAGAAGAGGCTATAATAAGACCATTCTCTATAGAGGAGACTATAATAAGACCATTCTCTATAGAAGAGATTATAATAAGACCATTCTCTATAGAAGAGACTATAATAAGACCATTCTCTATAGAAGAGACTATAATAAGACCATTCTCTATAGAAGAGGCTATAATAAGACCATTCTCTATAGAGGAAACTATAATAAGACCATTCTCTATAGAAGAGGCTATAATAAGACCATTCTCTATAGAAGAGGCTATACAGTGCTTTTGGAAAAGTATTCAGAACCCTTTACTTTTCCACATTTTGTTATGTTACAGCCTTATTCTAAAATTGATTAAATAAACAGAAAATCCTCAGCAATCTACACACAATAACCCATAATGACAAAGTGAAAACATGTTTTTAGATATGTTTGTACATTTATTCAACCTAAAAAACAGAAATACCTTATTTACATAAGTATTCAGATCCTTTGCTATGAGACTCGAAATTGAGTTCAGGTGCATCCTGTTTCCATTGATCATCCTTGAGATGTTTCTACAACTTGATTGGAGTCCACCTGTGGTAAATTCAATTGATTGGACATGATTTGGAAAGGCAAACACCTGTCTATATAAGGTCCCACAGTTGACAGTGTATGTCAGAGCAAAAACCAAGCCAGGAGGTTGAAGGAATTGTCTGTAGAGCTCCGAGACAGGATTGTGTCGAGGCACAGATCTGGGGAAGGGTACCAAAACATTTCTGCAGCATTGAAGGTCCCCAAGAATACAGTGGCCTCCATCATTCTTAAATGGAAGAAGTTTGGAACCACCAAGACTCTTCCTAGAGCTGGCCGCCCGGCCAAACTGAGCAATCGGGGGAGAAGGGCCTTGGTCAGGGAGGTGACCAAGAACCCGATGGTCACTCTGACAGAGCTCTAGAGTTCCTGTGTAGAGATGGGAGAACCTTCCAGAAGGACAACCATCTCTACAGCACTCCACCAATCAGGCCTTTATGGTAGAGTGGCCAGACGAAAACACTCCTCAGTAAAAGGCACATGACAGCCCGCTTAGGGTTTGCCAAAAGGCACCTAAAGACTCTCAGACCATGAGAAACAAGATTCTCTGGTCTGATGAAACCAATATTGAACTCTTCGGTCTGAATGCCAAGCGTCTCATCTGGAGGAAACCTGGCACCATCCCTACAGTGAAGCATGGTGGTAGCAGAATCATGCTGTGGGGATAATTTAAGCGGCAGGGACTGGGAGACTAGTCAGGATCGAGGCAAAGATGAACGGAGCAAAGTACAGAGAGATCTTTGATGAAAACCTGCTCCAGAGCACTCCGGACCTCAGACTGGGGTGAAGGTTCACCTTCCAACAGGACAACGACCCTAAGCACATAGCCAAGACAACGCAGGAGTGGCTTCGGGACAAGTCTCTGAATGTCCTTGAGTGGCCTAGCCAGAACCCGGACTTTAACCTGTTCGAACATCTCTGGAGAGACCTGAAAATAGCTGTGCAGCAACGCTCCCCATCCAACCTGACAGAGCTTGAGAGGATCTGCAGAGAAGAATGGGAGAAACTCCCCAAATACAGGTGTGCCAAGCTTGTAGCGTCATACCCAAGAAGACTTGAGGCTGTAATCGCTGCCAAAGGTGCTTCAACAAAGTACTGATTAAAGGGTCTCAATACTTATCTAAATGTAATATTTCAGTAATTGCATTTTTAATGAATTAGCAAACATTTCTAAAAACCTGTTTTTGCTTTGTCATGAATGGATATTGTGTGTAGATTGATGAGGGTAAAAAAAACTATTTGATCAACTTTAGAATATGGCTGTAACGTAACATAATGTGGAAAAAGTCAAGGGGTCTGAATACTTTCCGAAGGCACTGTAAGACCATCCTCTATAGAAGAGGTTATAATAAGACCATTCTCTATAGAAGAGGCTATAATAAGACCATTCTCTATAGAAGAGACTATAATAAGACCATTCTCTATAGAAGAGGCTATAATAAGACCATTCTCTATAGAAGAGGCTATAATAAGACCATTCTCTATAGAAGAGACTATAATAAGACCATTCTCTATAGAAGAGGCTATAATAAGACCATTCTCTATAGAAGAGACTATAATAAGACCATTCTCTATAGAAGAGGCTATAATAAGACCATTCTCTATAGAATAGACTATAATAAGACCATTCTCTATAGAAGAGACTATAAGACCATTCTCTATAGAAGAGACTATAATAAGACCATTCTCTATAGAAGAGGCTATAATAAGACCATCCTCTATAGAAGAGACTATAATAAAACCATTCTCTATAGAAGAGACTATAAGACCATTCTCTATAGAAGAGACTATATTAAGACCATTCTCTATAGAAGAGACTATAAGACCATGCTCTATAGAAGAGGCTATAATAAGACCATTCTCTATAGAAGAGACTATAAGACCATTCTCTATAGAAGAAGCTATAATAAGACCATTCTCTATAGAAGAGACTATAATAAGACCATGCTCTATAGAAAATACTATAATAAGACCATTCTCTATAGAAGAGACTATAAGACCATTCTCTATAGAAGAGGCTATAATAAGACCATTCTCTATAGAAGAGACTATAATAAGACCATTCTCTATAGAAGAGACTATAATAAGACCATTCTCTATAGAAGAGACTATAATAAGAACATTATCTATAGGAGAGGCTATAAGACCATTCTCTATAGAAGAGGCTATAATAAGACCATTCTCTATAGAAGAGACTATAATAAGACCATTCTCTATAGAAGAGACTATAATAAAACCATTCTCTACATCTACTCAATCTCAATACAGCTCCTAGTACCGTTCCTTTCCATTATTGTTCTAGCTCCCCTCACCTCCCCCTCCTCTCTTCCCTGCTCCTCTCCTCTGTTCTCCTCTCCTCTCTTCCCATCTCCCCTCCACTCTTCCCCTCTTCCCTCCTCCCCTCCCTCATCAGAATGCAGAGACCGTCAGAACCAGCCACGTACACGATCTTGTACCAATTAATATGATTCTTGCTCAATGTTCAGGCAGCCTTGTAGGTTTAAATGAAGGTGTTAGTGCACTCAGCACATCCTGCTAAACGCTATGCTTCCCAAATTGCACTATACTCCCTTTGTAGTGCACTACTTTTGACCTGAGCCCATAGGGAATAGGGTGTCATTTGGGACGCAGACATAGTCTAACAGGCTCTGTTATAGCACTGCCTGTTGTAGTGATAAGGACCGGACGGACAGACGGATGGAGGGAGAGAGAGAGAGAGAGAGGATGGGAGGGAGAGAGAGAAGGGAGAGAGAGAGAGAGAGAGAGAGAGAGAGAGAGAGAGAGAGAGAGAGAGAGAGAGAGAGAGAGAGAGAGAGAGAGAGAGAGAGAGAGAGAGAGACAGAGAGAGAGAGAGAGAGAGAGACAGAGAGACAGAGAGACAGAGAGACAGAGAGACAGAGAGAGACACAGAGAGAGAGAGAGAGCATGGGAGACCTCAGCCTCTTGCTGCTCATTTTCATGATGCTGATGCTAGCCGTTTTACACAACAATAGAGAGTCAGAGACAGGCGGTTAGACGCTCCCATGTGAAATGCATGATGGGAACCAAGGCCTCTCTCTCCCTCTCTCTCTCCATTCGTCTCTCTCTACCCCGCTCTCTCTTCCTTCCCTCACTCCCTCCCCCCTCTTTCATCCCCTTCTACCTCATTGTCAGTATATTGGCAGAGCGAGGCTGTGTGTCCTTGGGGGGTAAATGGTCCTGTTGCTTGTATTGGATTCCATTGACAGGCAGGGAGATAGCAGGGTGTGTGTGTGTGTGGTTGGGCTCCATTGACAGGCAGGGAGATAGCAGGGTGTGTGTGTGTGGTTGGGTTCCATTGACAGGCAGGGAGATAGCTGGATGAGAGGGAGGGGCTTAACCTCTGTCCCTGTTATTGATGACATGACAACATTGACCTCACACACACACACACACACACACACACACACACACACACACACAAAAAAAACGCATCCTCAAGTCTCAGAACAGAACAAAAATCTTAAAGCATGCCTTCAGATCCTCAAGGCTCCAAAGTGTCAATCATATCACTCATTAATTCATGTCAGGGGATAATGTACTGGTACAGGCTGTCTTATGTGAGGAAGAGGGGATGGGAGAGTCTGGGATGGAGAGGTAGAGAGAGAGAGAGAGAGAGGGGGGGGGGGATGGAGAGGTAGAGAGAGAGAGAGAGAGAGAGAGAGAGAGAGAGAGAGAGAGAGAGAGAGAGAGAGAGAGAGAGAGACGGACAGAGAGAGAGAGAGAGACAGAGAGAGAGAGAGAGAGAGAGAGAGAGAGAGAGAGAGAGAGAGAGGGGGGGATGGAGAGGTAG
>NW_028157154.1:0-24362 GCF_964263955.1 Coregonus lavaretus | reverse complement strand
GGAGTTGCCCTTCCAGATGGGTGATTGGTCTGACCGCCTCTTTACCGTTATTGTAGCCGTTACAGTAGCCAGGCAGAGTGGAGTAGCCCTGCGGAGCGGAAAGAGAAACAGCGCAGAGTTCAGCACCATGAACAGCGACACATTACAATATCACTGTATGAGGCTGAGGGCACATACAGAGAAAGAGAGTGAGGGAGAGGGGGATTAAAAACAGCATCTCACCTTGGGTTTGCTGTCCGGTTCATAGACGCACGGAGCCTCGCTCCCATCTTCTGAGGCGGAGCACAGGTCACTGCTACCAGTGTGTTCCCCGGTAAAACCGGGCTGGCTAGAGAAGGTGTGGGCTTCAAACCCTCCCACGGTTCCATGGAGCGGCAGCAGCGGGTTGTCGCTGTTGTTTTTGCCTCTTTCCAGAGTCTCCTTCTCCCCATACGAGTCGGTGTCATCTCCAGTCTTGTCCCGTTTCCGCCGGTTGCAGGTGGTGGCGATGAGGATAATGGCTAACAGCAGGAGAGTGCAGCTCCCCGCCAGGACGACAATAATCACCACCGACAGGTCCCACTGTGCGTGCTCCCCCGCCTCCCCGCTGCCTGCCCGATACACGGTCCTGTCGCTCGGAGGGGCGCCCGCAATGATGAGGAAGTGAAGCGTGGCGGTGGCGGTGAGCGCAGGTCTCCCGTTGTCACTCACCGTGACGGTCACGCGCAGGGTCTCGTCCACGTCGTGGCTGAGCATGCGGTTGAGGTAGACCTCTCCGGTGGCTTTGTTAACAGAGAACACGGATGCCTCTCCAGAGGCCAGTCTGTAGGACAGCTCTGCATTCAAGCCCTCATCAGCATCTTGCGCCTCCACCTGGGTGATGACGTAGCCTGAGGGCGCGTCCCGGGGCAGCAGAACCTCCGCGGACCCATTATTGAGCGCGGGCTGGTTGATGACAGGTGAATTGTCGTTCTGGTCCACTATCCTAATGTTAACGGTCGCGGTTCCGGTGAGGGGCGGGGACACACCGTCGCTGGCTGTGATGTGGAGCTCGAGCTGTTTCATGACTTCATAGTTGAAGCTCCTGAGTGCGTAAAGGGAGCCACTCGCGGGGTCCAGTGAGACAAACGTGGACACCGGAGAGCCCATGACGTAGGTGTCAGCGAGCTTGTAGCTCACCTTACCGTTGTGGCCCAAGTCCATGTCCCTGGCGACCACCGTGGTGATGTAAGCACCCGGTGCGTTATTCTCCACCACAGCCACTTCATACACCGGCTTACTGAACACAGGGGCATTGTCATTCTCGTCCGTTAACCGGATGGTGTACTGGGTGATGGTTCTGAATGGTGGGGAACCCAAATCCTCTGCCACCACTGTTAGATTATACTCAGGGATTTTCTCCCGGTCCAACGGGCTCGTGCTCACGATCATGAAGCTGTCCTCGTACGCCTGCTGCAACCTGAAGTGGTCATGGCCGTAGAGCGTGCAGTGCACCTGTCCGTTAGCACCAGAGTCCCTGTCCGAGGTGCTAACCAATGCAACAAAACTCTCGCGTGCCGCAGACTCCGTGATATAGGCGATTCCCGCCGTGATGGAGGTCATAGGCGTGATGGAGATCTCTGGCGCGTTATCGTTAACGTCCTGCACCTGCACCACTATCTTACAGATAGCCGGGCTTGGGTTTGGACCGAGGTCCGTTGCCTGGACGTCGAATTCGTACGTTTTCTTGCTCTCAAAGTCAATGGGGCTCTCGAGGGTGAGGCTTCCCGTTTTGCGGTCCACTCTGAAAAGTTGTCGAATCTCTGATGGCACCTGGTTACCGAACCCATACACCACCTCCCCATTCAGCCCCTCATCCGGGTCTTCTGCGTTCAGGTCCAGTAAGAGAAACCCTACCGGTGCGTCCTCAGAGAGGTCCACTGAGAAATTGTTCCTGTCGAACACGGGGCTGTTGTCATTGTAGTCTTTCACCTTGACGTTGATGCGAGTCATTCCCGAGCGGGACGGGTTGCCACCGTCCATAGCAAGCAGCTCGAGCGCATAGGAAGCCTGCGTCTCACGGTCCAGCTCCTTCATGAGCACAAGCTCCGCATATTTAACCCCGTCGGCTCTGCTGAGCACGTCTATGGTGAAGTGACTGTTAACGGATATCTGATAGCTCTGGATGTAATTCAAACCCACATCCTCATCCACAGCGAAGTCTAACGGGATCCGCGTGCCCACAGCTGTGTTTTCGGAGATCTCCAGACTCGACTCTTTCCGGGGGAACTCGGGGGAATTGTCGTTTATGTCCTTGACCTCCACCTCGACGTGGATGAGTTTGAACTGCTCTTTGGAGAAGCTGACCACATCAAATGCGATGAGGCAGTGAAGGGTGTGTTTGCAGATTCTCTCTCTATCAATTCTCTCTCCGATAGTCAGCTGTCCGTCGCTCTCCCTCAAACGGATGAAAGACGAGTTGAACTGCTTCATCATCCTGAAATTTGTCTTGGAGCCCGAGGAGGGGCTGGATGAAATGTCCTTGGCCAAGTTTCCGATGACAGTCGCAGGGGCGTCCTCCTCAAATGTCTCATACTTCACTGTCTTTCCCTGCATGAGAGCGGGCAGGACAGCCAGTGAGATGCACACCAGCACCCACCAATTCCACCCTCTCATACCCATCCTGCCAATTGAACAAAACAAAAATCCACTAAACTGGCTGCACTTAGCTCAACTATTTATTAAAACAAAAGCAATTTTTCTCTCTCTCTCGTTGGTTACGACAGTGTTGTTTTTAGAATGCTGAGGTAATAAGCCCTTGGTTTTAGTGCTCGCTCCGAGGTGTGCTCTCCCAGCGCGAGAGGGCTGCAGTGGCGGGAGGGTTTATACCGCGACGCATGCAAATGAGCTACACTGTGACCAATCCACGCTTTGAAAACGAAAAGGGGACTTCTAAAAGACCTCTAAGCCTGTTTAGAGATTCCTAGACTGTGCGGAAAAACTTGGCACAGATATGTGGTCTAAAGGCAAGGCTTGATTTAATATGTTTAGTTTCCGTTGCTTATTTATGTGCGTCGGTCTGTTAAATGAGTCTGCGCACAAACACACAAGGGGCACAGAGATGCGCAGTGCCCCTGAGCTAGAGGACAAAGCGCTCCGGTAACAGATAGTATAGCTACAGTCGCCTATAAAGACAAATATAGGTAATTATGGACAATGCACAGGCTATGGGACTTCTATTGTTCTCTACTGTATGCCAGGCAGCCTACAATTTACTGGATCGTTAGGTTATTGATGCATTATCCCCTGGGTCATATCAGTGTCTTCACCAGAATATTGATATGTTCAACCTGGTCTCAGAGTATTTTGTATTATTCTGTACGTAAAAAAAATCCTTCCATTTAGTATGATATGTTAAGTTTCGTATGGTATATGTTAATTTGTGGATGTCCACCATCCATTGCATATGATATGTTACAAATTACAATTTGTATGATATGTAATGAATTTGCCAACCGTAGAACATGTTTCGAATATGCAAATGTGCAATATGTTACGAATTTGCTAAACGTATTATATGTTACGAATTCCAATTTATTGTGGCTAACCTTAGCTAGGTGTCTAACTTTTGCTATCTGGCGAACATTAGCTAGGCTAGGTTTTAGGGTTAAGTTTAGGAGTTAGGTTAAAGGGTTAAGGTTAGGGTTAGGGTTAGGGAAAGGTTTAGCTAACATGCTAAGTAGCTCAAAAGTAGTAAGTAGTTGAAAAGTTGCTAATTAGCTAAAATGTTAAAGTTGTCCGTGAAGAGATTCAAACACGCAACCTTTGGGCTGCTAGACATTTGCGTTATATGCATACCCATCCACCTCGACCAACCACCCTCCTTTCATTTTTGCCTTAAGTAGCCTTCTGTCTCATGTAATACCAACTATACCAAACATAACATGTCATACTAAATTGAGTTTCGCAGATTTACATTGACCATGTTACGTCTAGTCTATGAGACCAGGCTGTTATGTTTGGTTGGGAAGCTTTGAACAGACACCTATCCATCCCTTTTTGTAAAGGACCAATTATGAGGGGAAATTGTATTCCGTAGCCCTGTCCCAACCCAAAGAGCCCCTCAACCCTTTTAGAGGGCACATTTGTTTGTCCTTGACAGAGCAGCATCTCTCTCCCCCAATAACCCAACCCCTGAAGAACGGGTAGGCCTACCACTGTGGGCCTATCCTAGCTATCCTGTAAATGAAAATGTGTAATATACATTCAAATTTTGCTAACAAAAGTGAAAATGCTTTGGACCCTGGGACTGAACACCTCCCTCTGAAAATGGATCCTGGACTACCTGACGGGCCGACCCCATGTAGTGAGGGTATGCAACATTACTGCCGCCACGCTGACCCTCAACAAGGGGGCCCCACAGGGGTGTGTGCTTAGTCCCCTCCTGTACTCCCTGTTCACCCACGACTGCATGGCCATGCACAACTCCAACACCATCATCAAGTTTGCTGAAGACACAAAGTTCGTAGGCCTGATCACTGGTGACGATGAGACAGCCTACAGAGAGGATGTCAGTGACCTTGCAGTGTGGTGCCAGGACAACAACCTCTCCCTGATCGAGGACTACAGGAAACGGGGGGCAAGGAAGCCCCCAACCACATTGATGGGGCTGCAGTGGAGCGGCTCTAGAGCTTCAAGTTCCTTAGTGTACAAATCACGAAGGACTTAAAATGATCCACACACACGCAAAAAACAGTTGTGAAGAAGGAGCGACAGCGCCTCTTCCCCCTCAGGTTGTTTAACATTTTGGCATGGGCCCTCAAATCCTCAACAAGTTCTACAGCTGCACCATTGAGAGCACCTTGACTGGCCGCAGCACTGCTTGGTATGGCAACTGCAACGCCCTCGATCGCATGGCGCTACAGAGGGTGGTGTGGACAGCCCAGTACATTACTGGGGCCGAGCTCCCTGCCATCCAGGACCTCTATATCATATCACGCAGTGTGAAAGGAAGGGCTTGAAATGTTTTTAAGACTCCAGCCACCCAAGCCATAGACTGTTCTCGCTGCTTGTGCACAGCAAGCGGTACCGGAGCATCAAGTCTGACACCAACAGGCTCCTGAACAGCTTCTATCACCAAGCCATAAGACTACACAGACTATCTGCATTGACCCTTCTATTTTTTTTTTTGCACTGTCTCTATGTGTAAAGGACGTCATGGATGATAGCGGATGAACAGGCAGTGGCACGGGTGGTAGTTGTCCTTGATTATCTTTTTGGCCTTCCTGTGACATCGGGTGCTGTAGGTGTCCTGGAGGGCAGGTAGTTTGGCCCTGGTGATGCGTTGTGCAGACCGCACCACCCTCTGGAGAGCCCTGCAGTTGTGGGCGGTGCAGTTGCCGTACCAGGCGGTGATATAGCCCGACAGGATGCTCTCAATTGTGCATCTGTAAAAGTTTGTGAGGGTTTTAGGTGGCAGGCCAAACTTCTTCAGCCTCCTGAGGTTGAAGAGACGCTGTTGAGCCTTCTTCACCACACTGTCTGTGTGGGTGGACCATTTCAGTTTGTCAGTGATATGTACGCAGAGGAACTTAAAACGTTCCACCTTCTCCACTGCTGTCCTGTCGATGTGGATATGGGGGTACTCCCTCTGCTGTTTCCTGAAGTCCACAATCATCTCCTTTGTTTTGTTGACGTTGAGTGAGACGTTATTTCCCTGACACCACACTCCGAGAGCCCTCACCTCCTCCATGTAGGCTGTCTAATCGTTGTTGGTAATCAAGCCTATTACTGTTGTGTCGTCTGCAAACTTTATGATTGCGTTGGAGGCGTGCATTGTTACGCAGTCATGGGTGAACAGGGAGTACAGGAGGGGGCTGAGCACACACCCTTGTGGGGCCCCAGTGTTGAGGATTAGCGAAGTGGAGACGTCGTTTCCTACCTTCACCACCTGGGGTCCAGGACCCAATTGCACAGGGCGGGGTTCAGACCCAAGGCCTCAAGCTTAATGATGAGCTTGGAGGGTACTATGGTGTTGAATGCTGAGCTATAGTCAATGAACTGCATTCTTAAATAGGTATTTATCTTGTCCAGATGGGATAGGGCAGTGTGCAGTGTGATGGCAATTGCATCGTCTGTGGACCTATTGGGGCGGTAAGCAAATGAAGTGGGTCTAGGGTGACAGGTAAGGTGGAGGTGATATGATCCTTGACTAGTCTCTCAAAGCACTTCATGATGACATAAGTGAGTGCTACGGGGTGATAGTCATTTAGCTCAGTTACCTTTGCATTATTGGGTACAGGAACAATGGTGGCCATCTTGTAGCAGACTGGGATAGGGAGAGATTGAATATGTCCGTAAACACACCAGCCAGCTGGTCTGCGCATGCTCTGAGGACGCCCATACCTGGCACGAACTCGGGACCTATGCTGGCACACGTGACCGCCCTCCTGAAGCATCTTAGCAGTCGGCGCAAGTGGGGATATTTCAGTCTGAGGAGTAAGTTTCACACATCCCCATGTGCTACATTCACCCCTCAAACTTACTCAACAGCAACCCCAGCGCAACTGTAGTTTAAATCTTTACTATCTCATGTTCTTCTTATTTCTATTTCTTGTGTGTTTTTGTTCTCCTTTACTTAAAAAAAAAATATATATATATAGTATTACTGATAATGATTACATCACTGTTGGGAAAGAAAGGCAGCTGCACAACTGAATGCTTCCAACCGAAATGTGTCTTCGCATTCAACCCAACCACTCTGAATCGACATACACTTAATCCGCGCCAGGGGAGTAGTTGTTGGGGGTAAGGGCAGAACGTCAGATTTTTTCTACCTTGCCGGCTCGGAGATTCGAATCACTGGCCTTTTGGTTACTGGCCCAACGCTCTTTACCAATAGGCTTCCTGTCGCACAAACTAGAGCATGTGACAATAAAAACATGAAACTTGAAACGTCTATCCAAATCTTGTGTAGGCCTATAGTCACGCTTCACAAATGTATGAGATATTGGAATAGAAACCAAAAAAGTGCACCAGTTTCCTATGATGCTTCTCCAATGTGGCTATTTCATTGTCATTCATAATTCCATAACTCTATTCATCAAGACCCGTGTAGATATTTTGATTAATGTCTGTTGTAGCCTAATCCAATAACTGCTATCAGATCAGATTTGACTAAATAGAAATGGCTATATCCACTTTATCTACTTAAACATTGATTTTATTCTAATTCCGACTCAGCTCAGATCGGCTCACGAGATGTCATGTGAGAGGGAGTGGGGATTCGTTAATGAAATCCGGTGTACCGGAGCCGTTTTAACATGCGTGTCATCGCCTCGTGCTCCTCCATAACCTCGTCTACCAGAACAGAGACAACACACTCACCCCCACAGTCACACACAGTCACATACACACACCCGTATCAAATGGGATTTGGCTGTTAGCGCGAGGAGATTTATCCGGATTTCAATGGTGATATTATATCAAAGGCATATGAAGCGCTCGTTAGCAAAGGCAGTATAATGGCATGGCAGGGCCTCCCTTTGGAGGCAGTGCCTGGTGTATTGTGCCTGTGTGCCGGCCTGTAGGGACCCTAACCCCCATTGCTCTCACACAGCCCTTCCTGGGCCCCGTCACGGCTCTTTAAGAGATTTTCTCTTTCTTTCCGAAAGTAACACACACACACACACACACACACACACACACACACAACTCGTAGGCAACACTTGCCTTTCCAGAAGGAACTAATATTAGTTGGCACCTTCTAAAGACCCATCTGCCGCAGAATGTCAAATATTCTGAGACCTATGAACTAGGTTATACCTGTGAACACGATCTGTTGGCTATAATAGGGGCCTACCAGAGAAGGAACAGCCTGTGAGAAAATACACTTGGGCAAAGTGTTTGCAACAATCAACATCAAATAGGCTGCTATTGTGGAAACAGCCTTAATCCAAACATTCTTTAATAAAACGGTTTAATACCTCTTGAAATCAATTCTAATGTAATTCAATACATTTTATAGACTGATTATATAGCTGTATTAGGCCTATATATCCTGTTCACTGCAGGCTATTCTATTCTATGTGGTGAGAATTGCTCTGTTTATTCTGTAATAGGCTGCGAATACACAGGCCTGCATATTCTAATACAGCTCAGTGTTCTCACAGAGAGAGAGTCAGCAATCAAAGGCAAATTACACTGTGTCGAGTCTCACTTTACGGATTGTGTGTGAGAGAGATCTGGCTGTGTGCGTGTGTGTGTGTGTAAGAGAGGGGGGGGGGATAAGAGAGAGAGGTTTGCTCTTAAAACCTCTTTAGATTCTCTTTAAACTGCTGGCCAGACTTTAGGCAAACCCGAAGCTGGCTATTGTGTGAGCTTGCTTTCACTACTCTAGCTCTGACACACACTCACACACACAACTCATTCCCTCACGTGATTGGTGTGTCAATCTCGCCCGTCTGCACGCGAGTTCAACAATAGCAGAATTAGAGCGAGCCTCGCAAATCCCTTCTATTCTTCACGAGACGTATTAGCATTTTCTTTAAAAATATCTTAGCAGACCCGCACCCTCCCTCTCTCTCTCCTCCCTCTTTTCCTATCATTGACGTCCCATTTGCTCTAGTGATCGCCCGACATTTGTGGTGTGGAGTTGGTCGCCTGAGCCTCGCCTCTTGTTGGGTTTAACTCATTGAGATGGAAACGAGGCGATTTAGGATCTATTGTCCGTCAGATAAGCGGTAGGGAATGGAGGCAGAGGAGGAAAGGAGGGGTGAGAGGGTTATGGATGGTGGGGTAAAGAGGGCTGTCCGAGATAATCGAGGCAGAGGAGGAAAGGAGGGGTGAGAGGGTTAGAGATGGAGGGGTACAAGAGGGCTGTCCAAGATAATCGAACCTCGAGCTGTTGAGGCAGGCAGGCGAGCCCCTCTCTCGCGCCCCTTCAACCCGGCTAACCTTTGCTTAACTCATGTGCCATCACACGCACATATCCTAATTAGTTCATAATGCGATTCACCACTAATTATCCAATTATCACCTCTCCAATGGAGAGAGGAGACTCAAAGGGCCCATTTTGGAATAATACCTCCCCACCATTGATAGATATAAATGTGTGAATGCACCATCAAGCTCAACAGTTAGCAGTCGACTTAATCAGGATAAATTGAGGGGCACTTTATCAAATCAAATCAAATCAAATCAAATTTTATTGGTCACATGCGCCGAATACAACAGGTGCAGACATTACAGTGAAATGCTTACTTACAGCCCTTAACCAACAGTGCATTTATTTTAAACAAAAAAGTAAGAATAAAACAACAACAAAAAAGTGTTGAGAAAAAAAGAGCAGAAGTAAAAAATAAAGTGACAGTAGGGAGGCTATATATACAATAGAATAAAGTGACAGTAGGGAGGCTATATATACAGGGGGGTACCGTTGCATAGTCAATGTGCGGGGGCACCGGCCAGTTGAGGCAGTTGAGGCAATATGTACATGTGGGTAGAGTTAAAGTGACTATGCATAAATACTTAACAGAGTAGCAGCAGCGTAAAAAGGATGGGGTGGGGGGGCAGTGCAAATAGTCCGGGTAGCCATGATTAGCTGTTCAGGAGTCTTATGGCTTGGGGGTAGAAGCTGTTGAGAAGTCTTTTGGACCTAGACTTGGCACTCCGGTACCGCTTGCCGTGCGGTAGCAGAGAGAACAGTCTATGACTAGGGTGACTGGAGTCTTTGACAATTTTGAGGGCCTTCCTCTGACACCGCCTGGTATAGAGGTCCTGGATGGCAGGGAGCTTTGCCCCAGTGATGTACTGGGCCGTACAGAGAGTATTGAGTCATGTCTTCTAATTGACAGTATTTAGGCTCCAGATGTCCTATGAATTGAGGAATCAGGACACAGAATGAGAGAATAAAACATGGAAATGAGACTGTTTCAGGCACCTTGTTGAAGGCTTTTAAAGTGTTTGATTTTATTAATCAAAAGGGACATTTTGAACATTATCCTCCATGGGTGGCCAGCCTGGTCTCATAGACTAGACTTAGCATAGTAAATGTAAATCCGGGACACTCGAATTAGTATGATATGTTTGGTACACTTACATTAGACAGATGGTTACTTTGGGCAAAAATGAAAGTAGGGTGTGTGGGCGTATAATGCAAATGTCTAGCAACCCAAAGGTTGTGAGTTCTAATCTCATCACAAACAACTTTAGCATGGAATAGTTTTAGGCCTAGGCAACATCATGTACCGTTTACAGGCTATTCCAGGTCATCCTTTATGTAGGTCGAAACAATGATAAATGATAAAATCGCAACGTGTTCGAATGAAAACGGTATTATCATTGTTTACCACAGCTATTTTCCAATCAATTTCCTATAGGCATATGATCCGGGAGACAGTTGGAGAGAGGTGAACTCAGATAGCCTCTAATTACCACCAGATTGGTAACATCGAAATAGAATTGTCAACACTGCCCCAGTGTCTGTGCGTTAGAGATGTCAACGATGACGTCTCTTTAACGCCCAGTAAGCGCCGATTCAAACTCCCATTAGACAGCTCTGCAAGCGTTATCATGTCAAAATACATGAGTTACTCACCAAATATGGAGTTTAGCTGATCATCTATCTTCACTTACTCCCATTACCGCCAGTATGTACTTCCAAAAAATGTCTAAATACAAATTTACTAGCAACCCAAAAAAATGTCTCTTCAACACCTCCAATGTATTGAGCTGTTGTAGACTTCTGACCTGTGCATGGCAGTAGGCTAATGAGTGGAGGTGCCGAATAGGCCTTTTTTTGGTTGTTTTGACATGTTTATTTAGACCTTTTTTTGGAACCGGCTATAACGGGAGTAAATGAAGATAGTTGTTCAGCGAAACTGCATATTTGGTGAGTAATGAACATATTTTGACATTATAACGCTTTCAGGGCTGTCTAATGGGAGTTTAAATCTGAGCTTCCTGGGCGTTAGAGAGGAGACATGTAATAGGCCTACTCATCATCAACATCACTAACGCACAGATACTGAGGCAGGGCAACACATGAAACATTTTTTTATCTTTACTGGGTTCTCTTTTCTCTTCTATTATCCTGTTTTTACCGATGTGTTAGTTAACTTCTGCTCAGATCGGTCACATCGCAGCCATCTGTCACTGATAGTTGCAACACTTTGAATAAATTCCGCCATCAGATAAACAAAATGGTTAACACCTCATGAATACAGCTTTCTTTACACAAGCACAGACTGAGGGGAACTTTAGGGCCAGTATAGCTAACCCAAAGAAATCTGTCTCCCGCCACTCCCTTCTGCTTTCCACTTCATTACTGGTTTTGTGTTCGGGAGCAGGCAATCTGTGCGGCCATCCCGGCCCGGCCCTGCCAGGTTTCTAATTACTTTAAAATGATGATTTAAAGGGTTCCTCCCTCTCCTCCCTCATTCTCCCTCCTCCTCCGTTCCTTGTCTCTTTCACTCCTTTTGGAGCTTTTGAATCTCATCAGCTTTTGTGTGGCTGTTTCTCGCCTTGTTGCCCCTGTCCTCCATCACTGCGCTGTTTCAGTGAAAGAGAAGCAGGAGGTCAAAGGAACACGCACATAAAGATTCTCACATTAGAGTCGGATAAAAGGAATGGCAGTAAGTTATTGTCTGAGGAAGAACAACCTTGGTCCATACATTTGGGCTCCCGAGTGGCGCAGCGGTCTAAGGCACTGCATCTCAGTGCTAGAGGCGTCACTACAGACCCTGTGTTGTCGTCCAGGTTAGGGTTTGGCCGGGGTAGGCGTTCATTGTAATAAGAATTTGTTCTTAACTGACTTGCCTGGTTAAATAAAAAAATACACTAGTGAGTGTTTCAGTTGGAGGGAAGAACAGAAGTTGAGGCTGTAGCTAAAGAATTCAGGAGGTCTGTGGAAGGACAAATATTTGAGTTTTTTCAGGATTCTTCAAAAGAAAATAAGAGAGTTTAGGAGTTTAATTGGGAGAATAATCAAAGGAAATCTATGAATGTGCTTGAGCACACACACACACTTGCGAGCACACATACTTGCTGGCAGGGGCCAGCCAGATTGGGTGGGTTGCAGATGGACAGATGGGGAGGATGAGTTAAGAAAGCTGTTAAAAGGGGGAGCGGCAGACGCTGGGTATCACTCATGTGAAGATGTCTGCTGTTGTCCCCACAAACATGCTGTTGCCAACACTGATCATAAGTCAGAATTGAAATTCACCCCATAAATATTTAGGGAAGGGGTAGGCCAAAGCTGATCCTGACTCGTGCTAATAAAAAAAAACATTTTAGTCATTTAGCAGATGCTCTTATCCAGAGCAACTTACAGGAGCATTTAGGGTTAAGTGCCTTGGTCAAGGGCACATCGGCAGAATTTTCACCTTGTCGGCTCGGGAATTCGAACCAGCAACTGTTCAGTTACTGGCCCAACTCTCTTAACCACTAGGCTACCTGCCTTGAGACAGACATTGGATCATCTTAGGCATATATACCATGTAGGACTAGTTACTACAACAGAATGAAAAGGATAACCATTGACATTTTGTAAGACATGTTTTGGGTAGAATGATCTATTTCACAATTTTTGGCATGATACTGTAGAGGTGAGCGTGGGAGCCTTGAATCTCTGTGTGATTCCCACCAGAACATCAAAACGTGGGGGCTTTTAGAACTCTGCAAGTCTTATTAGAACTTTGAGCAAAAAAACCTACTGACCTACTTTAAAAAGAGCCGATGAGTCACACACAATAATTACTGACTGCATTAACGGCCGAGGTGGAAACGGGTCTTTAAAGTAAACAACGATACAGAAATCTTCTCTTTTCCTCCCACCACTCACTTTACAATTCCTCTCTCTCATCTTTCTCCCACACTCCCGCTCTCTCTCCCGCTCACATCTCGCCCCCCCCACCCACCCACCCCTCTCACTCCCCCTCTCCCCATTTCTCTGTCGCATTGCTATCCCCGCCCTACCATCCCTATCCCCTTCTCTATCCCCCTCTCTATCCCCCCTTCTCTGTCTGCATGCATTTGTAATTAATCAGCCAATAACTATGGTGGTCTCATCAGCCCACAGTAGGATCAGTGGATCAGTATGTAAAGCTGATACCTGCCCACACTTGAGAGAGAGATGGTGAGGTAGAATGGAGAGAGAGTAAAGGGAGCGAGAGAGAGAGAAAGAGGGGGGAGAAAGAGAAAGAGAGAGAAGGGGAGAGGCGAGAGAATGGAGAGATGGGATAATGAAGAGAGAGGGAGAGAGTGGAGAAAGAGGAAGAATGGAGGGAAAGAGAGACAGAAGAGAGAGTGGAGGGAAAGAGGGGGATGGAGTGAGAGAGAGAGAGAGAGAGAGAGAGAGAGAGAGGGGGGTGGGAGAGAGAAAGAGAAAGGAATTTTAGTTAAAGAATGCCTACTAATGAACTAAGGAGAATTTGTGCCAAATCCCTATGTCATATCTGTTGATGGCGTGATCTCATGTTTTTTGGTCACATATTGACATTTTGGTAGTGTTAGGATAGCCTATTTAGGCTTGGAAAATGACAACCTTCCCTGTTCAGTTAAGGTTATTTGGATTAGGCTGCTGTTGTACCAGTCTGGTTATGGAACCTTTGACTGTGGGTACAGTTTCCTGGTGGGCTGTTGATGTGACAAACACGCTAAGCCTATCATCAGATGGTGTCATTGGAGAGGAAGTTGGCACTTGCAGAGCACACAGGAAAGGCCCATGTTTAGGGGCCACATGCAACATCTTTCATATACGATTCCCTTTAAATGTTAGAACACACACTTCTTAAAAAGCAATTTTAACAGACACACACACACGGTAGCGCATTATCAACGCGTCACATACACTGTCCTCCCTCCTCATGCGCCAGGGAGAGTTTGAAGAAAGGGCCCCGTTTTCCTGAGGGAGAAAACAACCGCTGTTTAAAAAAAAGATTCACTTATATATGCAGCAAAGCCTCACATGAGAACTCTGAAACAACACCGAGCACAATATTCTCTAATTAATATTTCAACACTTAGCCTTGATTGTTCTTGTTCAAAAGGGCCCTGAGACAGTACTGAGGCGAGGCTGGGTTCTTGGCACTTACCAAAGTATACTCTGTTTAACTCTTTAAAAAACAAAATATACTTGTTCTAACTCTTTAGAGCCCCCAAAGACACACTTCCCCCCATGAGTGATTGTGATTGGACTGGATCTTTAAGATTCCACACTGTGTGAAATCCTGTGAATGTTCGATGGTTGGACTCAGAGAGGATGAACATCATTCATCAAGGTGTTTGTCTCTAAATGTGAGAGGTTTGGCCGACTGGTATGGGTCAACTGTACAACTGATCACAGGTTGTGCACTAGACTCAATACTGTGTTAGCCCACTGAGCTAAAGCCTTGGCATTTGTGGGGGCGAACACAAGTTTAGGTATCTTGTGGTTCAATGAGCCACCTCCACTCCAGAGGCATGCAGATAGACCACCCATTCTCCATCTTTTATTAACCCCTCTCTGTTGAGGGTGGAAAACAAACAATTTGAATAATCTGACACAATGTAGCTGTGATTAGTCTACTTTGGCTAGGGGACAGTAAACCTGTAGGCCTCTATGCGTTTCTCTCTCTCTCTCACACACACACACAAACACAAACACGCACACACACACACACACAGTTACCCCACCCAGCCCTGCATACAATAAATAAGCTAAATTAGGATAGGGGCTGGGAAGAATAATAAAAAATACAAAAAGGAAGAAAAAATCCTTAACCTCAATTCCAAACAGACTTCTAGACACAAATTGAAATATAGATTATTTAACTACAAACCGGCACCATCAAAGCTTTCCCCTGAGGAGCCTCTGTTCTGATGCTCGCGTTTCCCGCCAAAGCGGCCTATTTCTCTGGATGAGCATCTCTGGAACGCAGTCACACATGCTGGCGTCACTGTATCAGCGTGAGGGGGAGAAGGAGGCAGCGTTCGATTCATCTGAACCGTTTGTGTGTCACAGCAAAAAAAACAAAAAAAAACAGGGGAAATATTTTAAAATTCTGGCTTTGTTGCTGAAAAAGTGGAGCCAGACAAAGTTTTATTCAAGAGGAACCATGAAGTTCTGCCTCATTAGAAAGAATGCCTGCTCTATATTCAAGGTCTCTGGGGTCTAGTAGAGAGGCAGTGACTGGACTAAAGTGAGTACGTTACCCCAGGACAAGTGCTTTGGGGCCCAGGGTAGTCTATACAGCAGAGGAGGCTGGTGGGAGGAGCTATAGGAGGATAGGCTCATGGTAATGGCTGGAATGGAATAAATGAAACGTATCAAACATATGAGCCATTACAATGAGCCCGTCCTCCTATATCTCCTCCAACCAGCCTCCTCTGCTATGCAGTGTTCTATATGAGTCTATAAGCCTGAAGGAGTGGTTAGGAATCTTACCCTGTAAGGGCCCATGTGGATGCAGGCTTTTGCTTTAGCCAAACAGTAGGCCTAACACACCTAATTCAAGGCTTCTCATCAAAGCCTTGATTGAATATTATAATTAGTTGATTCAGATGTGTTGGCTGGAGGTAAAGCCTTCACCCACACCGGCTGGGTCCTCTGAGGGTGGGTTGCCCATCCCTGCTATGAGCTCTAGCAGTGCATGGTCATCAATCCTGGTACTGGAGGTTGCAGGCTTTCGTTCTGTCCCAGCACTAACACACTTTCTGCTAATCAAATAATCACAATCACCTTGATTCGTTTTATCTAATGTGTTGTGCTGGGCTGGAAGGAAAGCTTACACACCCTGTAGCGCTCCACGTTTGGTGACTACTGTTAGGCCTAGCCTACAGGCTATAGATTTCAGGCCAGAGCCCTAGGCTATGTCCATTCATTCAAAGACCCACCTCAATAGACTCACTCAGATCCATAGCCTCAAGCTGTTTAGAACAGTAGGCCTGGCTATTGGACCCAACATTATACACACATACGGTACCTTTCAGGATAAAACATACAGTCAGAAAACACAGCTATCACTAGTCCATCATTTCTTGGTGTCTGTTCATCTATTCATATCCTGCCATGCATGGCTGTCTCTTTTCCTATCCATTGATAAGGCGAAATGTGGTAACACCTAAAACCTGCATATTCAGCTAAATCTAAAAACATGGCTGATGCCTTTTTATCATCAACTCATAATGTCATGGTATGTCTGGTATGTGTGGTAAGCTTCCAATGGTGTCAATGGCCGATATAACTCAGGATCATTATGAGATGATAAATACATAAGTGGTTCATGCGTATGACAAGTCTTACAATGCATTGACCAATTTGACCGCATTATAGTGCAATATAAAAGTGTTCGGCCTACCAATGAATTTGACCTGAGAGCCCATGCATGATGGAGAAACGTGTATTTGTGGGGCAGATGGACAGAACTCTGGGGGTTACCCTCTCTCATGACCCCCTGCAGATGGCCCGACCAAACCAAACCCTCCAAGAAGTAGCGGAAAATCGGTAATAAACCGGAACCGAATTGTCAATAACGAGGACAATTAAACGCGTTTGAGGGCGAACTCTCGCTGCGCTTCAGCGCTCATTACTACGTGAAATATGTGCAGGCCTGGTTGACGGATGGAGACTCAATGAGTAGGAATCTGGTGGTCATACATATATTATGCAGTTTAAGTGAGCCATCAAAGATACACGATTGCAAAGTAAGACCAAGAGGCAGGCCTATATTCCTGCAATCGATGTTTTAGGCTATTTCTGTTTAATTTCTTAATGAAACAGTAAAGGAACACAGTCGAAGTTTGTCCAGATTCTTCTACGAATTAAAATATGTCTCTTAGAGTAATCTAGTAGGCTATAATATCCAGGCCTAATGTTATTTTTCTATAGGCCTAAGCCTATTTTTTTTAAATGCACGGGAGAAGGGTCGTTTGGTTGCATTATAGGCTGCTTCATGGTCTCTTCTCACATAGATTATTTATACAGTCTATCAACTCAATTCTATATTAGCCAGTTCAGTGTAATGAAGCGTAGGCCTATTGCATGCGCAATGCCATTAGGGGAATCCCCACTGTCTATAGCCTCTCCAGAAATAGCCATGTTGAATTTAAACTAACCAACTTCATAGTCATTCAAATATCCTATCACAAATCAATGGCTTTATAGCTACTTTATAAATGCATCTCTCTTGGTTTGAAGCGAAAAGGCTCTTTTTAGACAGGATGTCATTGTCCTCGCGCGTCAGAAGGCCTAGTTAGAACACTGCGGGGTCCCTGTTCTCCCCCGCGAGGAGCGGAATACGTGAGGCAGGTGTACATTTTAAACTGTTAATGAGGCGCGTCTAAATTCATCAAAAGGCGCTCCGTGCAGTGCGCCATTCTCCTAGTATAGTTAGTCCTTACTAGACAAAAGCCATCAGAGAGTGTTTTCCTCGCTAAACGGTAGTGAATGGGCGCACGCGGCGGGAGTTATATTGTTGCTCCAACCCCCTGTTGATAGCAACTGCTACTGTTTAACCAACAGAGGCTAGTGGCTATCTATATATGGTAAACAAGACCCTTATATAGAACAGCCTGTATTAATAATATTCTGTAGAACAGACAACAAAGAGTGTGGGTGCCACGAAGCTGCTATCAGGCGTGTGCTTTCAGACACTGGACTCCCATAGGATTGAGACAAACAGGATAGACCAGCAGTGGTAAGTAAAGTGAATGATAGGCCACTATATAGGCCTTATTTTTAAAGCAGTGGCACACGAAATACCAATCCAGTATCACAATATATCATCAAATAGGCCTGCAGCAGCCAATACATATTGGATAGACAGTTCTATAGCACTTTTTGAAGAGTTACATGCAGTGCATTACACGTTTTCATTTCAAGTGGTTCAGGGACTCAGCTTCATGCAATGACTGGATAAGAGAGGGACCCACTGAATGGAACTCATATCATCTCAGATTGGCCAAGTGGTGAAAGATGATCTGTGTATACAAGGGTAAATTATAGCTTAGCCTGGGCAGAAACAGAAGAGCCATTCCATTTGTAACACTGTGTGACTATGTCCTGTCTGTCATAAGGATGGTGCTCTGAGAGAAGGACTACTTTGAACAATTTCCACAGAAAATTTTACAAAGACACATTTACTCAAAGAACAGTGCAGATGTAAAGTTTGGTAACAGAATGACGGTAAAATCTCCCTCCATTTTTTTGTGACCATGTTTTCCAAAAACTTGGTTAAATATCTACTCCAAATTAAGATTCAATGATGTCTGCAAAAATAATGGGGTGTCAGCTATGATATGATACCTTGAGTTTGAAAAATCTATTTTGGTTATTGAACTACAGTAAGTGAATTGTATTAACACCCGGTAACAGAGTGAAGGTAACAGAGTGATGGTAACAGAGTGATGGTAACAGAATGACATCATGGGTCCCTGATCTGTACTATACATAAATGCATAATTATGAATGTAACAGCAGAGTAGAGTTCAGTACAGTAAAGTATAGTACTGCAGAGTTGAGTAGAGTTAAGTAGAGTCAAGTACAGTACAGTACAATACAGTAAATCATACTGTACTCTACTCTAGTGTGCTGTACTGTACTGTAATGTACTAAACTCTACTGTACAGTACAGTACTGTACTCTATTGTACTGACCTATACTGTAGCTCAGCTGGTAGAGCACGGCGCTTGTAACGCCAAGGTAGTGGGTTCGATCCCCGGGACCACCCATAACAAAAATGTATGCACGCACGACTGTAAGTCGCTTTGGATAAAAGCGTCTGCTAAATGGCATATTATTATTATTTATACTCTACTCTACTTTTCTTTACTGTATTATACTGTACTGTACTGTGCTCCACTATAGTGTGCTGTTCAAACTTGTGAAACAGACGTCTATGATTGGTTCAGATTTGGACTGACCAAATTTCAATGACTTTTCGAAGTAGGACGTCTGGTGTCGGCCGGTGCTCAGTGGATGAGAGGGCCGGTTACAGTAAATGGAAAGAGAGGGGGCTCATGGGTAGGTATCAGTAAGAGGTGAAATTAACTGGAGAGAGAGAGAGAAGGGAGACGGAGAGAGAGAGGGAGGGGTTGTCCAGACTGGTTTCACTCTCATGCTTTGACCACCATGTGACAGAAAGGGAAAGAAAACATTTATAGGCTGAACAAAACAGTATGCCAGTGGAAGGGAGGACAGTAGCAGGTGGCCCAACTGTGGTTTGTGACTACAATAAATTCCCATTGTAGCCAATTCAGTTGCAGTCATTCTGTTACAGATTTTGTGGGCATTCTGTTACCGATTTGGTAAGAGAATTACGTGTTTTAATCGCTTAATAATTCATAAACCAAATTGTTATCAGTAAAAACACTATACCTTATTGGTAAGTCTAACTTTACTTGTTACTTCTGTGAACTTTCATTATCCTCCCTCCTCATGAGGGAGAGAAATGTGAAAATATCTTAAAGATATGTTAGTTTTTGGTAACAGAATGACAAGACATTAGGCAATATTTCTTAAACTTACAGAAGGGAAATCATTTCTGTAAAACTAAATATAAATGTTGATATTAGGCGGCAGGGGTCTTTACTTCAACATTATTGTGTTTTTATGTATTACCTGCTAGATGTTTTCTAAGACCCATTTTCCATCTGTTTGACCGGAAAAAAAAACATTTGCTTATTCCAAATGTTTAGGATGGAAAATGGTTGAAAAAAATAAAATAAAATAAATATATATATATATATATTATATTCAACCATTTTTCATCCTAAACATTTGGAATAAGCAAAGGGTTTTATTTCCGGTCAAACATATGGAAAATGGGTCTTAGAAAACATCTAGCAGGTAATACATAAAAACACAATAATGTTGATGTAAAGATAGACTATACAATAAAAATAATAGACTCTTAGCTTTCATTTGACATCAAATGTGATGTGCTGCTATGAACTTCACATGTTAGTGCTCATGGGAATTTTTAAATGGAAATGCCCTACAGGAACAGATGGGATAAGAGCACTCTCTCACCTCCGGGTCTGTCACGCACCCCAGGGGTTAACGTGTGTTAATTGGCTACATTATTCTAATTGGAACGAGTGTGTGCATCTGAGGCATGCAAAGGAGTGTGCTGTTAACATTGTGTGTGTGTGTGTGTGTGTACTGTACTGTGTACCCATCTTGAAAAGGAGACAGGAGATTATGCAAATGAGCTTGTGTGACAGACTCGAGGAAGATGACAGTACCTCATGCAGAGTTTAATGTACCACATTCGTGCTTGCGCGACCACATAAGTGCAATCTGTTCCATCAGAACCTGTGACCATTATTTATATCTCTCTTACTCAACCAACGCCAGCTGACACACAACAAGCTATTTGTACTTCATGTAGGAGTGCAGGTAGAGTTCAGTATAAGGTGAGGTTAAGTAAGGCTCATGTCCTCTCTAGCATGGTCTGATGACATGTGATACATTGGCAATTACTTGTCATCTCTCCTCTCCTCTCCTTCCTCTCCCTCCTCTCCTCTCCTCTCCTCTCCTCTCCTCTCCTCTCCTCTCCTCTCCTCTCCTCTCTCTCCTCTCCTCTCCTCTCCTCTCCTCTCCTCTCCTCTCCTCTCCTCTCTCTCTTCTCTCCTCCCCTTTCCTCTCTTCCTTTCTTCCGCTTTCCTCTCATCTTCTCCTCTCCTCCTGTCCCTTGGATTCAGATTTAAGTCGTTCTAGTGCAAGTATGGCGGAGAAGTGACTGGAACACAAAGATTGGCCTACTTTCTGCTCTTATTGAGAATATATATGAGTTGAAGTGATTTCGTGCTAACGCCTGTCTGATTTTAATTAACAAGCAGCCTTGGTGATAAAACCCACTCTGTCTATATCTACCAGCAATTATACTGATACACCCACTTTCTGAATTGAGGGAGAGAAATGGTGAGAGAGAGTGGGGGTGGGGGGGCGGTGGCTGATGAGAGAGAGGAAGAGAGGGGTTCGAAAAGGAAAAAGAGAGGGGGAGATGGAGAGAGAGGGAGATGGAAAGAGGAGGGGGGTAGAGAGTTGACTGTGTAAGTAAAAAATAAATGAAATTCATAATTTAACCGAATGCCCACAAGCAGTTAGGAGGCGCAGTGATTCCAACATGCGCATTTTCATCTCCAACGCATGGCTGTGGGTGTTTCGCTAACACACAGGCACACATACTCACACTCTCTCTAATCAAAGATTACACACACACTAACACTCTAATGAAAGATCACACACATACACAAGCGTAGGCACGCACACACACGCACATGCACACAGGCACACACAAATGATTCCATTCTATACATAATTGCATGTTTTTCCTCATCAAACATAAAGTTCAGTTATATATGAGCTCCTCTCTATATGTTCTCTGTGGTACCATGTCATGGTTATATGTGCGGTGTAGTCATTTTAAAATAATGATACTGCCAGTTATTTCAGAGAGAGAGGACTCATTTTGGGCATGTAGCAATAGCAAGCTGTGTTGTGCTTCGGGCGATATGTGTGATGGTTTTGAAGCCGCTATGTGTGTGTGTGTGTGTGTGTGTGTGCGTGTGTGTGTTGGCTTGAAGTTGCTGTGTGTTTATATTGATTGGCTTCTAAGGGATTCCAGTCTGACTGATAATATCAACATGTCTATCTCCTCTCCTCCTCTCCTTCCCCCTCTACTCCTCTTCTCTTCTCTCCTCCTCTCCATTCCCCCTCCCCTCTTCTCTCCTCTCATCTACCTATAGTGTTCTCTGTAGACTCTCCCTCACATTCCCTCCACTTTGTACACACCCCTTCAATAGCTGTCACTCAAATCACGTTCACATGTTCATCATCGTTTTTAAAGGGGAACTGAGCGAGTGAAGGAGCAACTGAATTTAAAAGGGGTGGGGGCGAAAGAAAAGAGGGAGAGAGAAAGAGAGGGAGAAAACTAGGAAGGGGAGGGTTAGAGAGGAAGGAAGGAGAGGGAGAAGCAGAGGTTGACAGAAAGGAACAGAAAGGGAGAAGGGGGAGAATACAGAGTTCGAGTTCTGGATTTGTGTGGGAGGCAGAGAGAGACTGAGAAAAATAAGGGGAGAGAAGGAGTCCTTGGTATATGTTGGAGGGAGGGGAAGAGGTAGAGGGAGAGAGAAATAGAGGAAGTTTGAGAAAGATTTTGAGTGGGAGGGCCGTGGGGGGCTGATTAGGGGCCCTTGGTTCTTGGTTTTATGCATTCAGGGGTTTATCCCCTCACACACACACTCTCTCTCTCTTCTCTCTCTCTCTCTCTCTCTTCTCTCTTCTCTCTCTCCTCTCTCTCTCTCTCTCTCTCTCTCTCCTCTTCTCTCTCTCTCTCTCTCTCTCTCTCTCTCTCTCCTCTCTCTCTCTCTCTCTCTCTCTCTCTCTCTCTCTCTCTCTTCTCTCTCTCTCTCTATGACAAAGGCCTTTGAACTAGTGAAGAAAACAGTTTCTCACATTTAGGCATTTTGTCAGTAAGCCCTTTCTCTCTCTGTGAGGTTGAATATTTAACTGTTCTCCTTCTGTTCGTATAGTTTCATGTTTTGGATCAAGACTAGGAGAGCGTTAGGGCCTCCTACATTATGGAGCAGTGTGTGTGTGTGTGTGCATGCATGTGTGTGTAGAGGGAGTTATACGTCCTGCATTATGTACAGCGCTATGATCTGACAGTGGGTTAGACTGCAGCTCAGGGAACTGCTAGCTGTTAACCCTTTCAGTGAGGTTTTGACTGTTCTACTCTAGAACAGTTAAAGGCCCAGTCAACTCATCGTTTAGTGGAAATATGATATATTTTGGTATTAAGTCTCCAACTTCAGTGAAAGGACAGACAAACCAGAAACACGGGTGTATACAAGTGCAATGAAGGCACAATCGCATAAGGATACACACACACGAAGAGAAAAGACACTCACAAGGAAATGCTCTCCTGAGAGAGCCAGTCAGAGCAATCAAATGTGAGCGTTAACTGCCAGCACATCCATTTAAACCCTAACACAACTACAGGTAAACCTTAACACAACCCAGACACAAACCACAACCCTAACCCTAATGCAACCACAACATTTAGGTTAAGTTACAAGGTAAAACGATTTGTTATTTATCTTTTTATTTTTCTTTGGTCAGCGTTTGTGAGGAATGATGATCTATCACATGCTCCTTCTCCAAGTACACCTGGCACATCACCAACATCTTCGACACCCCAGAGGTCAAGTCTCTCTCTCTCTCTCTCTCTCTTCTCCTCTCTCTCTCTCTCTCTCTCTTTCTCTTTCTCTCTCTTTCTCTCTCTCTCTCTCTCTCTCTCTCTCTCTCTCTCTCTCTCTCTCTCTC
The DNA here is from genome assembly GCF_964263955.1 of Coregonus lavaretus. NCBI lineage: Eukaryota > Metazoa > Chordata > Actinopteri > Salmoniformes > Salmonidae > Coregonus > Coregonus lavaretus. The sequence goes on along the minus strand of NW_028157154.1, from coordinate 1,096 downwards.
TCTCTCTCTCTCTCTCTCTCTCTCTCTCTCTTCAAATTTCGAAGTTGCTCGAATGGTTTTGGATAGGGTTAAAACATTAAAGACGTCCTCCAGCGATTTGTTTTACTTTTACTGTTGAAAGCGATATCCCAAGTATAAATACAGTAAAGTACACACACTAAAGTGTAAAAAAAATTTTAAAAAGTAAAATATAGCTTTTTAGTCACAATTGCAACTCAAGGAGTAGGGCATTCAAGGAGTTGGTCTGATGGGAATCCGTGACGTCATCGGCCTCCCCCTTGAGGAACAATAGAGGAGCAATAGAGAACAAAAGATGAAAGGTCCACCCCCCACTTGTGCTATGTCATGATTTACCTGGACCACCTATTGAGAGTGCCTTTTGTTAAGTCAATCAGGTCTTAAATGAGGTGATATCAAATCAAATCCAATTTTTATTTGCCACATGCGCCGAATACAACCGACAATGCAGTTTTAAGAAAAAGTGTTAAGTAAAAAATAGATAAGTAAAAATAGAAATACAAAATAATTAAAGAGCAGCAGTAAAATAAAATAACAGTAGGGAGGCTATTTTATGGGAAAAAAGTATTTAGTCAGCCACCAATTGTGCAAGTTCTCCCACTTAAAAAGATGAGAGAGGCCTGTAATTTTCATCATAGGTACACGTCAACTATGACAGACCAAATTGAGAAAAAAAAATCCAGAAAATCACATTGTAGATTTTTAATGAATTTATTGCAAATTATGGTGGAAAATAAGTATTTGGTCACCTACAAACAAGCAAGATTTCTGGCTCTCACAGACCTGTAACTTCTTCTTTAAGAGGCTCCTCTGTCCTCCACTCGTTACCTGTATAATGCACCTGTTTGAACTTGTTATCAGTATAAAAGACACCTGTCCACAACCTCAAACAGTCACACTCCAAACTCCACTATGGCCAAGACCAAAGAGCTTTCAAAGAACACCAGAAACAAAATTGTAGACCTGCACCAGGCTGGGAAGACTGAATCTGCAATAGGTAGCAGCTGGTTTGAAGAAATCAACTGTGGGAGCAATTATTAGGAAATGGAAGACATACAAGACCACTGATAATCTCCCT